>NW_012153062.1:3783404-3787164 GCF_000956105.1 Propithecus coquereli
ATCGAATGGTACCCTTTATCAAAAAGTCCCAAAACAATAAATGTTGGCGTGGATGCGGAGAGATAGGAACACTCATGCACTGTTGGTGGGATTGTAAACTAGTGCAACCTCTGTGGAAAGCAATATGGAGATATCTTAAAGAGATGCATCACTTATTAACTGTGACTTTTGGCAAGTATCTCAAGTTCTCTAAACCACATTTTCTCTATATGTAAAGCAGAGACTATAATAGCCACTAACACCATAAAATTATTATAAGAATTATGTAAAATAATATATGTAAAGTATTTAGCATTGTTGCTGGTACCTAATAGTGTTCAGTGGAGTTTGCCATTATTATTAGTGGTAGTAGTTATTATTATTATTGTTCAATGTATCAGATTCCTCACCATGTCATGAGAGCTATGGACATATTTTCTATCCCATTCTGTAAGAAAAATTTTATGGCTTTAGTACTAGCAGATGCCAACTCCCAATTCCAACATGGCAGAATGGCCGATCCTCTTTTCTGTGAGAAAGCCCTGTGCTCTCTCAGAGCATCTACTTCAAGCACGTCTTTGAAACGGGACAATCACTTGCCTGACTGCTCAAAGACCAACCCCTGTGGCAGTCTCATGCCCACCAGTGCAGTGTTGGGGGAATAGGAAGAAAGAGAATCAGAAAAGAAGACTCCCTTCTCTCAAAGTCCCCAACACCATTTCTTTAATACCTTTTCAGTTTATGAGATTTGACAAGGAAATAAAGGCATTGCTCTAGGCCATTCCAATTTCACAATGTAAGTATTCTTTTAAAATTGCTACATCTAGGAGAGCCTTTATATCCATGTCATTACTCAAGAAAAATTGTGAAGATACGGGGAAGTGTGTAAGAGAAATCTTATTAAAACATTCACATGCTTAAAAAAAAGCTTCTGTCTCTCCACTTGAAAGACATCTCTTTCTATTTACTTTATATCACTCATCAAAAATGTCATGAGAAGTTGAATGATTAGTATCCTTCCAAATGCTTTGAAAAGATATGGTACATAAAGGGAAAGAAAATAGAGCACCTTGACAGTAGTAGTAGAATAGTCATGAAATACATATTGAAATTGAGTGTATAATAAACCCACAAGGGTACATAGACACAGATGAAAGAACAGAAAAATGAAGGCATGGATTTAATTTAGAATAGTATCTGAAACCAGGAATGGGAATAGTCTTCTGGAACAAGATCTCACTAAAAGAAAACTTTACTGAACATTTTGTACTGATTGAGAAAAATAATCGTGTGTGTGTGTGTATGTGTGTGTGTGTACAGCCCCTTCAAACTCTTTAAGCAAAATGACACTTAAAAATACACAAAAACATAATCATAGAGATCAAACAGGAAAATCACATTAGATGAAAATAATATTAGTATGGAGGGTGGGAAGGCAGCAAAAACAAGACTATTTAAAAAGGAATAATTATATTGTCCTGGGACATCTTATCAACCACGAGGAAGTAATGTCTTCACAGTTCTGGAGAAAACTGTTTTTGAATTTAGATTTCATTCTCATTCAAACTGTCAATTAAAAGTGTCAGGGGGGAGGTGAAAATAAAACTTTTTAAGCTAGTCAAGAAATAAGAAATGTTTATCTCCATGTGCATGTTCTAAAAATATTACCTGGAGATAGATTCCAGCAAAATGAAAAGAAAGATGCAATCATAGGAACAAAATGCAAAGTAAAAAACAAACCAACAGTGGAAACAAATGCAGAAGAACTTCAAGCACAGTTCCAGGAGGAGAGCTGTGCTGAGCAGCACACTGAGCATGCAATTGGCCTGGTCAGAACCATGATATCCTCATGAGGAGCATAATTAATTCCATTCAGCAGATAATTGTTTAAAAAACTGCAAGATATTAGTGATAGTTTGAGAGAGGCACATGTTTCTTTTGCCAACAGAAAAAAAGAAAGATGATTAGAAATTCCAGAGAAAACAAAAACAAAAATTTGAGCAATAAAATAATTTTCCAAAAAGTAAGCAACTGGAAATGTAACACAATTTGAAAAATTAACCAACAGAGAAAATGATCTTTCTTTCACTTGACTTTGATGCTTCAAGAAACAAATGCTTTTAAGGAACAAACTGCCAAAAATGGAGCAGGCTTGGGAACAGTGACATTTCCTTGTCTAGGTGTTCAGTCACTTACTTGAAAAATGAATATTATTTACTGACTCATAATCTTGCTAGTGCTGTTTACAAGTTTTCCATTTTTAAAATCAATGATTACACAAAGTTTAGAAGACTGAATTCCAGGTATACAGAACAGAAAGTACACAACATACACACGTAGCTGGAACAGTCCGGAAGTGAGAGGAAGAAAAATGAGGAAGAGCACTGAATGAGTACTAATTTCTATTACACTAATACACTGCTTTGTATACGGAAAACAAGATACTAACATCTATAAAAGGTTATTATATAGGTATCTCAGTATATTATAATATATTTTAAATATACTTAATAGGGATTTAAGTATATTTTAAATAGATATGCAAGTATATTTTAAATTCTTAGCAGAACTGTCAGTTAACAGCTAATAACTGCAGGTTAATAATTAGAACTATTAAAATAACTTAGAATGCGAAGCAGACCTGTCAAGAGGCAGTTTGCTCTAGATTGATGCATTTCTTGTGATACAGAGAAAGTCCAGACAAGCCTGGAAAATTGGTCACCCTAGGAGTATAAGCAAATTTAATTACTCAAATTTAATAGCAAAGAGTCAATATAAAAGAATTAGAAATCAAGAAAAAGTGATCGCAGCATATTATTAAATGTACAGTGATATTCATACCAGTGGTTGGCATACTGCTCTTTGAAGCCATACACACCCGGGATGGTGGACCCAGCAGCACCAATTATTGGCTCCATGGTGTTGAGCAAGTTACTAACCTCTCATAATCATGTCTATCTCATTAGGTCATTGCTGAGATGATGTAAAATAATGCATGTACAGTGATTAACCTGGAACCTGATAGAATAAAGCTTCGGGAACTGTGTGTTGTTATTATAGTCATCATTGATACTCTTTGTGAAAGTCGTTCATTGCATGTGCAAACTATACTTTATTAAAAGTATATTGGTTGTTTGATTAGTTGTTAGACCCTTAAATATCTATGGAATAGATGTTAGGACTTTAAATGACAGGCTAATGCACTAAAAAATGTTTAAAGATATTACCTTTGGCATTCAGTCATGGAGAGAGAGTGGAAAGGTAAGCAATCTTTTTAATGACAAAGTTGCATGATACTTCAATTTAACTCACACAAATTAACTTCACCAGAAAAGGAGAGAAAGAGGAAGACACAGAGATTTAAAGATTTAAATAATACTGGCAATTATACCAGCCATTTCTCTTAATGATCCTTTGCTCCTGGCAGTAGATAGGATCATGCCTTCAATAGCCAAAATTGCTTGATGAAAACTTGTGGAAAACATGTGCATATTCTTAAAAGTTTCTCCTGTGAATATGATTTAAAATATTTCTATAATCGGATAAATACATTATATGACTTTGTCAACATCCTTGGGGAAAAAATTGAAAAATTAATTGAGGGTTATAGAAAAACATTGACTAAGAAAGAGTTAGTGTTTCATATGCATATTTTTTACAATTTTTAAAGAAATCCTAAGAATAATTCACCTAAAAGTTATTTTTGACAGGTATTCTCACTTTAGGACTTAGGATACAACTCTAATTTATAAATATTTTGTACCATGTACATTTTAATGGG
>NW_012153062.1:3787579-3801377 GCF_000956105.1 Propithecus coquereli
CAGAACAAATTTTTCAGAGGAATAGAGCCATTGCCTATAGACACATACTTGAGTTTTCGTCCAGGCTATATTCTGATGGCCACAAGAAGATTCATCATTATATAAATTAATATATAAAATATATCATATCTTATTTCAGAACAAGAACAACTGCAGACATTGAAAAGCTTATTAAAAATTATGAGTCCATAAATTTAGCACATTTTGCTCTTTTTTTATCCCCAGTTTCATAAAATGGTTTGTTTCATCATGAATTTATTTATACATTCAAAAACAATAATAAGAATGAATATATATTAGGTCCTTCATATCTTCTAGGCACTAAGTGAAGAATTTTGCATTTAGTCATTATCTTGCTGATAAATATTTGAGGATTTGGAAGGTTAATTAACTTGCCCAAGGAACTGCAGAAAAGTAGTACATCCAGGACTTTAATTCTCCTTTGCCAGTAAAGCCTCAGCTCTTTAACAATTATGCCATAAGGCATTCTATTTATTGAGGACCTACTAAGTGCCAGACATTTCTAGGTGCAGGGAGACACAGGGGTGAATACAGGCTCTGCCACTTAAGAGATAAAAAATACATATTTCCCTTCTTTTAGAAGTTTGCAGTTATCGAGGGCCATTCAATAATATCTCTTTCCACTCAATTCCCAAGTTTTCAGCAGAACAAGATAGCCACCTAAATATAAGAAGGGCTATTTAAGTCAAGTCTAATTGTCCAAGGTAGGATTTGCTTGATTATTAAACATCTTTTTTATTGTAGATTCAGGTTAAGTACTCCAAATCCAAAAATCTGAAATCCAAAATGCTCCGAAATCTGAAAGTTTTTGAGCACTGCCATGACATTCAAAGGAAATGTTTACTGAAGCATTTCAGATTTTCAATTTTTGGATTAGGAAGACTCAACTGATAAGTATATAACGCAAATATTCCAAACTTCAGAAAAATCGAGAATCCCAGACACTTCTGTTCCCAAGCATTTCAGATAAAGGATATTCAACCCGTGCCATCAGTTCTAGGATCTTCAAATGTCTCTTCATGTGTGACTCAATGACATCCTATGATATCCTCTTTGGCAAACAATGCCAGGGCCAGGTAGGTAAAGGATTAAGCCTTGGATACTAGAAACCTAATTGTGAGATGTATCCACTTTCCCTCGTGGGACTCTGGTGCTTAGCTCTCAGCTATTGAGTTACCTCTAGAGTAAGAACCACGCATCAAATCACTGAGGAAGCCAGGACAGAGAGTCCTACCATGGACAAACAATCACTGGCATGTTCACAGATGCTGTCTGTATGAATTTTCTGCCATGATGACTTGCCCACTTCCACTGCTGCTCCTCTCCAAACTACTCTCCACAAAATAGCCAGAATGATACTTTTAAAAGAGCATAATGCAAACTTGGAAACCGCCTGCTGCAAATCTTCAGAGGGTTTACATATCCCCGCGGATTAAATCTGCAAGACTTCGTTGCAAAGGTAACAGAGCTTGAAAGATCAGGACTTGATCAGCGAGTCAGCAAGTGTTCACAAAGGGGCGTCACCCAGGCCCTGCCTCCCCTCTCCACTCTCATGTCCCTTCTGCTTACTCGCCACATCCCAGTGATAGTGGCCTTCTTTCCGTGCTTCTCTCTTGCAGGTTCCTGAATTCACTTTGCCACCCACCATCCCTAAACTCCTAGGCCTTTCTTAGAGAAGTTTTACTGCCTCCACAGATCAAGCTAAATTACATAAAATATTTTCTTAAAACAAAGAAATGTGGCTTGCATTTCTACAAAGAGACTCTGCATCCCCTTCATAACTTTTATCCCAACTGACTGGAATTCATTAGTCATTTGTTTGACAATATTTGTCTCCTCTGATCTATTTTAACTTGGTGAGGACAGATCACATGTATCCTGTTCATTATTGAATCCCCGGTGCCAGACACATAGTCTATGTTCAAAAAAGTATTTGTTAAATTAATGAAGATTCACTGAAAAAGAAAAGGACAATCATCTCGTGCCCCTTTACCAGGATCCAGTGGTGTTCTAGGATGATTGGGACCCTGAAACGACACCTTTTTTCTTGAAAGCCTGTCACTTCTTATGGGTTTCTAGGCTCCAATGAGATATTTTTTCCTAAAAGTGCTGACTTTGAAATATCTGAAATTTGATGGCACAGAAGTTTCCCCAAGAGTAGGACGATGGGCAGCACCCCCCGGCTCTAAGAGAGTACGTTACTTGTGAAAGGATTCATGCATTTATTCCGTTTGCTCAACAGAGAAGGTGAGAGCCCCCTGTGTGCCTGGCACTGGTGGAAACTCTGCATGTTCTCAGATGAAAGATAGTTCCTATCCTGGAAGAGCTTCCTATGAAAAGGGAGAGATGGAGAACTAGTCAATGAGGGCCACACAGTGTGGCAGTTCTGAGAGAGGACCTCAGAAGAGGGTCACCTAGACTACCAAGAAACATTGAGGAAGAGATAATTTGGGACTGCTTCTAAGAAAAATTGAGACTCAAGAGAAGACTTGACAGGCCACTAGACATGTGCCAGGAGAACACGTGCTGAAAAGCAATACGAACAAGGGGGCCAACTTGTGGAACAGCCAGGAGGTAAGAGGAGAAAACGCAGGTCAGAAAAACGCCAAGGCTTGGAGTTGGATGCCAAGTGGTAGACAGACCTGGGCAGGGCCCACAGCAGGGAGGACATTTAGGATTCTATCCTGGAGCTAACAGAAAGCTGGGAAAGCTTTTAAGGCTGGAATTAAGCCTGGGGGAGTCAGATTTTCATCTTGGAAAGAGCACCTCAATACCGTGTTAGGGGTCAGGGGACGGGAGCTATAAACAGACAAAGGTCCTGAAAGGATTTCACAAAACATTTGTATATTTTGAGATGAGAGTTGGAATGAAAATCTAGTGATTTATTTGTGTTGAGAAATGAATATTCTCCCTAATATTTGAGAAAATGTTTACATACATCATTTTCCTTGAAGTAAATTAGGAAATGAGGTTAATGGTTCTGCAAAACCTAAAGACTGCTGGTGACTCATTATCCAATTAATTGATATGAATAAATTGAGTAAATCAAGCTAAATGAGAGTCAGTCACTGCACACAAGTAGAGAGTGTTTATTGTTTTTTTTATTTTGTTTTGTTTTATTTGTGAGGGTTTTTTTTTGTGAAATACTAAAATCAGGGCTCCTGAGCCCCACTGAGGAGCAGTAGGTCTGGCATGTGCACTGAGCCCCTGAGCCTCAGACACAGGGCACGGGATGGTGTGGATGCTATGGACCTCAGAGGTAGAGTTCGCCAAGCTGGGCCATGGAAACCTCTGCTGGCACCTTGAGGTCTGCCCACTGCTGCCTTCTCACAGCAACCAACCCTGCTAGCAGCAAGTGGCACCGTCCAGCATCAGAACAAATTTTTCAGAGGAATAGAGCCATTGCCATAGGTGGAAACAATTACGAGTTGCTTGTTTTTTAATCACTGTTAAGCTTGTACTTCAAAGAATATGCCTCACTTCTCAGCAATAACAGCACCTGAAGTTCATCAGCTTCCTCTCTCCATGACTAAGAGGGACCAGCCCTCTTCATGCTGCCATGAGTCAGAATAACATGTGAGCATCTCATAAGAGTCTGTGAAGGTACAATTCAAGAGAAGTATGAACAAATTCTCACTACTAAATTAGCAACCTTTAAGATATTCGAGGCTAATCAGATTATGTCAGAATATGGGGCAAGGCCATCAAGCCCAAAGCTTCTTTGCATATCTTCATGCAGGCTCTGAACCCCGGTGATGGCTACTGTACACTTTTCCACAATGATTTGATATCTGATTGCAGCTCCAATTTTGCATTCTGAGAACATTTAAATGTTACTGCTCCATTTTTATATAACTTGAAAGACATTAAAACTTTCAGGTTTACACAATTTATCTCTCATTTATTCTCACCCATTAAAAAGTCTTTCCTTATTGAGATTTCCCAAACAAAAATGCCTGGAAGAACAGTGTAACAAAATCTGCCTTTGATGTAAGCAACAAAGTGTTTTCCTGAATACAGTATTGAGTAAAAGTATGTGTGAATACATGTATATGTATGTGTGCTTTAAGTTACCACATGTGTTGTGTAACTCTTCTTATCTTAGGAAATCTGGCCATTTACTTTGTCTATAGAAGATTATTTTGTGCACACATAAGTTGCAATAGTGGAGTTTTTTTATGTAGGTATTATTGTTAAATATACGTCCTGTTTCCAGGCACATCTTATGAATTATGAGTTAGAATAGACAGAAAAAATGTCATTATAATGATATAGATAATGTTTGCAGCCTTAAGTCTGCAAATGTGTGGTGTGGAATAGGAACACACTAGAGACATGTCATTTAATACTATCATGTTATGTTAGCAAAATGCCTTGACTCTGAACCTTAAAATACCCATGTGGAGCATTTAGGAGATTCAGCTCATCCACTCAATCAAGATCTCCCTGGATAAATGTATGTCGATACCTTTCAGAGTAAGTTAATAATCAGAGACAGTTGATCTTGGTAAGGTAATGTTGACTGGTAACTCCCCAAAAAGACCACCAACAAAACCTATTGGTTTTTTTAAAAAAACAAACTAGTTTTTTATATTAAAGCAGACCATAACCTTGACAAAGTCTTAACAGTGTCTCAAAAAGGAGACATCAGGGAAAGTATTTAGGGGATTTCAGGGGTTTAGATGAATAATCTTAAAATAAATCTTGTTAATAAAAGGTGGAATATCTTAGTCCATTTGGGTTGCTACAACAAAATATTATAAACTAAGCGGTTTATAAACAACAGCAATTTATTTCTCACAATTCTAGAGGCTAGGAAATCCAAGATCAAAGCACTGGCATATTCTGCGTCTGCTGAGGGACTGTTTCCTGGTTCATAAAGGGCAAATTCTTGCTGTGTCTCACATGGCAGAAGGGGAAAGCAGCTCTCTGGGGCGTCTTTTATAAGAGCACTAATCCCATTCATAAGGGTGGAGCTCTCATGGCTCCATCACCTCCCAAAGGACACATCTCCAAATACCATCACATTGTTGATGAGGTTTCAACATATGGATTTGGGGTGGGGGGGACACAAACATTTCAGACCATGGTATGGAGAATTAGTTGGGGTGGGTAAAAGGTTATGAAATACTAGCTTCGTGTGGGTAGACACAATATTATGGAAGTCTTGAAGTAAGTCTTGATGAGCATGTTGTTAGTCTCTCTTTAGTTGGTGCTATCATTTGAATGTTTGTCCGCTCTGAAATTCCTGTTGAGCTTTAATTGATGTGGGGCCTTTAAGAGGTGATTAGGTCATGAGGACTCTGCCCACGTGAATGGATTAATGCAGTCATTTGTTTGTTATAAAAACAAGTTTGGCCTGATTTCTCTCTGTCTCTTGTGCTTGCTTCTGCCTTCCACCCTTCTCCTGCAGGATGACCCTGGCCAGGGGCCAGTGCCATGCTCTTGGGCTTCTCAGCTTCCAGAACTGTGAGCCCAATAAACTTTTATTTGTAAATTATCCATTCTGTTGTGTTCTGTTATAGCAGCAGAAAATAGAATAAGATAGTTGGGTTAACTTATTTCTTCCCAGAGCAGATATTTCCTAGAGTAAGCAGCCAAGCAGTTACTTTGCCTGGACTCAGTATTGGTTAACATGGAGATGATAGGCTCTATTTTGTTCCAGAATTATTAGCACAGAAAGGAAGGTATGTTTGGTCTCATCCTCAGTTCCTGCTATTGGTCTATACAATCTAAACTAGGGTTCTGATCATTTACACCATCATTGGATGTGTTGTGAGTAGATTTCTTGATGCTAGTCATTCCAATTCTGCAGATCACTCCGCTATACTCTGTAGGTCAAAGTCACAGTATTCAAGGGGTGGGGATATAGTCCCTACTGGAATGTCAAGTAATTTCTGTCCATGTTTTCAGACTACCATAGTCCTTCTTTGGCTACAAACTGTTTACATTCCTCCCATGACTGCAGCACCCCCAGCCCCCATAGAAGACTCATCAAATTATGTAACCAGTCTCACATTTGAGGTGCAGGATATCGTCATCTAAATCAGGTCCAGGTGTGGCTGAGGCTCCATGGGTTCAATTCCTTCAGTACAATTCCTCTTGATGTGAACATCTATGAACAGAAATGACAAGTTATTAGCTCTACACACACCAAATGTACACCGGCTGTACAAACATAGGAATTTCTGTTCAAAAACGGGCAGGTAGAAGGTACACAATAATTGGTCCACAGCAATTCGGAGACAAGCAGGACATATGTCTCCAGTTCCTTGATTAGAGACAAGTAACACTCCCTAGGAGTGATTCTGTCATCTAAGCTCTCGGTTCTGCCCTCTGGTCTGCCTGCTGCCTTTTCACAGAAATAGCTTACGTCTGCAGTTGAGAAATTTTACCAGCTTGCTTCTTACTCATAGATATTTGAGAGCCCAAAGGCCATTCTTTAATATGTATTGTCTCTATACCTTTCTGTCCAAGCTGTTATAATTCTTTAAAAAACTTTTTGGGTTTACGTATCAATTCATATTCCACATTATTGGACAAAACCACACCTACAAATTTTTTTCAGAATAGGCCCTTTTCTTTCTGAGTCTTCTTTGGAGCTGCTGTAGAACAATGTCCTTGGGATTCTTTGAAGCCCTATTGTTTAATGGAGAGGATGTGTGAGGCATACACTTGCCATCCTTAGAAGACATTTTGTCTCTTTGAAAGGGTCTTTGAAGTGCTGATTTAAATGTTTCTAAGGTCTTAATAAGGGATTATACTAGCCATATTCTCATCTTTATCTTTTCTGGATAACACTCTGAATTTGATCTTTGCCATAGGCTATTTCTTACTTTAAGAACCTTCCACTGGCTGGAAAGAATATCCGGAGCCTCTATATTTCCTGTAAATCCTACTTTAAGACTGAACAGTCGATTCATCTCTCTCATCTCACGTTTTATTGTAAGCATTTATAAGAAGCCACACAGTGACTAAGCACTCTGCATGGAAATCTCGTTACCTATATACCATTGAGTTTATTGAGTATAGCTCCTCTTTTGCATGTTACTGCAGATGACAATTTCTGCCACTACCTTCATGTCTTCATGCCCTCACTGGCTACCTCCTTGAGTCTTGCCAGGCTTCTGCCTACCATCTAGTCACCAAATCAGTGCCACATATTTCAGGATTTATTATAGCAGTACTCTTCTTCTAGGGCTCAAATTGTATTTCAGTTATCTGTTGCTATTTAATAAACCACAGCACAAGTTATTGGCATAAAACTACAACCATTTATGCCAACTAGTCCTACTTCCCATCACTTCATTGTGCCTTGTTGATCAAGGTGGGGGTGTATGCTCAGCTTTGCACAGGGCAGGGGGAGAAGGGTCCTAACCACCCTACCTCATATGCACTGCATTGTCCGATGTCCACAATACCAGATGGTGGAGGTGGAGGCTCAGCTCCCCTCTGGGACCCACTGACACTGGGGTAGGTAGGGGAACCAGAATGCCAACTAGCTCTGTTTCACACTGCCCTGTTCAGTCTCATTGCCTCCAGGTAGGTGTGGAAGTTTGGGCTCTATAGGCCTCCAATGATGCCTGAGGTAGAATGAAAGTAGAGTGCTTACCAGACTGCCTTGTTTAGTCTCATGGATATTAGGAAAGGATGGAGGCTCAGCTCCTCACTGGGTCCCACTGACGTGAGAGTGGATGGAAAAGTATAGTGGTAACCAGCCCTGCCTTGTACCTTCTCATTATGTCTCATTGCTGCTGGGTGGGGGCGGAGGCTCAGCATGCCACTGGACCCCACTAGACTGCCTGGTGGGAAATCAGAGCACTGTCCACTTCTTCCAGACAGGAAATAGAAGGTCAGGTTCCCGCTCGATCCCTCCAACATTATCCAACCAGGGGAATTAGAACATCACCTGGAAGTAGGACTTTCACCTGAAAAAAGATAGATCAGCTCCCCACTTGGTCTGCTGACACCATCCAGCAGAGGAATCTGAATATCACTGCTTGCACTTGTTTCCACTGGGTGGGAGGATGATGAGGAGCACCAGCTTTCTGCTCAGTCCCGCTGACAGTGCAGAGGAGGACTGCAACTTATTTATTAGTGTTCATTTGGCATAGGGAAGATATTGCCAAAAAAGTTTTCTATTGTTAGGCCACCCTTTTCCCCGCCCTTTGGCTAGGGGCAACAGGCTTTTCTTGGAAATGGATTGTCTGTGTCTGTTAGTGGCTCTGTATTGGAGGCCTTGGAGCTCTCTTTAGGAGACACATGGGAGATAATAATGAAACAGGTGACCAGCTGCCATCTCATTCCTGAAGTTGAGAGGTTCCCAGGGAGTTTGCCTTTTTTTCCCACATTTCAGAGTCTTCCTATGTTCGTTTCGTTAAATCCGTGGTATTTTAGTTATAAGAAAGCTTTTGGGGAATGGGGATAATCTATATTTGCCTAAAATGGAAGAGCCCAGGTATATTTTTGACTCCCCAGGAAGAGGCAAAAAAGTGTTAACTCTCTTGGTCTAAAGACAATGAAGATGGCAGAACACAGATCTACAACTTCAAAAAAGAAAAAATATGTAGCCCCAAATAACGCCAAAGATAACATAAATGGGTTCACAAGGAAAAGAAAAGGGGAATGATTATTTTGCTTGTGGTCTTGAAGTCCTGAACAAACCTGTATCCTTTTCTGTTGGACTTTTTAGCTAGAAGGTAAGGAAAATTACAAGGACTAGTACTAGGTATGATGAGTCTTTTTTCTCATAGTCTTTTACCTACTAGTTTTAGCCTTGCTTAGTTTCTGGTTTTAGACAGTATTGTGCAAGCTTGGATAAAGATCTGTATGGATCAGTCTGAACCTTGATGCTTTTGGCATTGTCTTAGTCCTTTTGGGCTGCTATAACAAAATACCACAAACTGGGTGGCTTGTAAACTACAGAAGTTTATTTCTCACAGTTCTAGAGGCTAGGAAGTCCAAGATCAAGGCATTGACAGATTTAGTGTCTGATGAGGGCCTATTTCCTGGTTCATAGATGACACTGTTCTCACATGGTGGAAGGGTTGAGGCAGCTCTCTGGAGTCTTTTTTGTAAGGGCACAATCGCTTCTCAAAGGCCCCACCTTCTGTTATCATCACCTTGGTGATGAAGATTCAGCACACGAATTTGGAAGGGACACAAACATTCAGACCATAGCAAGCCGCAATAATTTTGCCAACAAAAGTTGAATCATTTACCAGAAATAGTCTTATATCTTGAGAAAATTTTCTTACTGGGCTTTATTTAAGATCCAAAGATGCCAGTATATCAATATCAAAATTAGTTACTATCTGGTTTTGATTCAGAGAATTTTCATAATTTCAATAACAATTAATCTAAACATTTCATTTGCCCAGTAGGTCCCTCCCTATTGAATTCATGGATGGAGGAAAAAAAAATGTTCTTTGGTTAAAAATCTAAATGTGGTGGTTACAGATTAAGACGTAGAAGTATCTAGAGATTATTAGTTTCTTGACTCTAAGATAAAGGTTATGTAATGGTGGCAGAGTTTGTGATATCAATAAACAATTTGACAAATTGTCCTTTAACATCTGCAAAAATTTCTACTTGTGAATTTGAGGGTTAAAATGGGAAAACAAACACTAGGTTTCCCTTTGGAGCATTTTCATTGTCCACCCACTTTAATTTTTTTCCTCCAGTTCCTTAACTACGCAGTGTAATTATTTTTTCATTGTTTTTTTTGCTTACATTATCTACAGATGTTTTTATTTACAACTTCCTACCCAAGTTCTTGTGATTGGGGTGGAAACATCCAATTGCTTTATCTATAATACTATCAATTTATACTAGACCTTATTCTGATTGTGTTTTAAGGCTATTTCAAGATATTGAATGAATAGCTAGAGACCAGGCAACAGAGCTAGTTCCCATTCCTGTTTTTGCTTTCATATTAAATCCCCTGGTTCTGGCTTAAGGTTGTTCAAAGAAAGTGAAGATAGAGCTAGGGTCACATCTGCTTCAGGATCTATTCCTGAATGCTGTCTAAAGGTGTTAAAAAGCCTATTCCTGAAGTTACCAATAAATTCATCCTTTCTTTGCTTGTAGGAGAAGATTATAGCGCAATCTATTTTTACAGAACAGACTTTGAGGATGGCCTCTTACAGCTCTTGCTCTACATCTACAGGTTTTCTAACCCCTCTAATCTTCTCTGCAATTCAGGGTCTATTAGGTCACTCAGAATCTTCCCTGTCTGACTTTTGGATCCAATTTTTTTGCTTCTGAGATTCCTATTAACATATGAGCTAAATGATATAAATCTGGAATTCTCAAATAGTCCATTCTTAAAACGAGTCTATTTTTTTGTAAATTTCTTTCTCTATTTTGCGTATAGACTTTAGAATGTAGTTATCAGTGATTTTGAATTCACTTTTGAATTTGAAAACATTTGAAACATTTGAAAAACAAATGTTTAAAGTCAACCACAATCAAACTTCCTCTGTTCTGGTGGATTTAACTTTAAGAAGCATTTGAGATTTGAGAGTTTCTTATTGGCTAGAAGGGAAAAGAGAAGAGTCAGGAGGAAGGGTAAAAATAAAGTTAATGTAGGATCCTAGGAAGAAGGAGAAATAGTGGAATAAGGCAGTTATATTCAGATTGCAGTTCAGGGTGATCTAAGAGAAATAGTATTAAGTGTTTTGTATGTCTCATTTGCCTTAGCTAAGGAATCTTTTGAAAACATCAATTTTGAATGCCATATTTCTTTTGCAAGGTTTCTTATGTCAATGGAAAATGCAGACCATTTCCTTTCTAACATACCTCTCAAATGAATGGTTTTGTTCAAATTAAAATTTTTTCAAAGTAGCCACTGTAATTCTAAATTATCCTTGGTGAAATTATTCTACTTAAATGGATAAATAAATGAACTATAGTGAAAATACATGCTATAAATAAAATTCCCAACACTTTGTTGAGATCCAGGGGCTCCAAGACCTTGATGTGGAAGAGCATTCTCCTCTGAGGTCCTTTAAGCCTATCACTCTGGGGTCTCTCTGACTGCAGTGGGGCATAAACCTGTACTGAGACACCCCCATGAACACAATGGTATTCTGAATATGTTGCTTGTACACATTGTGTTTTAGGCCCCTGTATTAGTCAGGGTTCTCCAGAGAAATAGAACCAATAAGATAGACATAGATACAGATAGACATAGATATAGATATATAATAGATATAGATATAGGTAGATATAGATATATAATATAGATGATATAGGTGATATAGATATATAATAGATATAGACAGATATATTTATTATGAAGGATTGGCTTACACAATTATGGAAGCTAAGAAATCCCATGATCGGCCATCTGCAAGCTATTATAGAAGCCTCAGAAAGCCAGTGGTGTAGTTCTAGTCCAAACCCAGATGCCTGAGAAACAGGAACGTTAACGGTAAGTCCCAGTCTGAGTCTGAAGCCCTGAGAGCCAGGGGACCAATCGTGTTACTAAGAGTCTGAATCTGAAGGCCGGAGAACCAGTAGTGCCAATGTCTAAGGGCAAGGGAGGATGTATGTCCCAGCTCAAAAAGAGAGAATTCACCCTTCCTCTGCCTTTTTCTTCTATTCAGGCTCTCAATTAATTGAATGAGGCCTACTCACATTGGTAACGAAGATCTCCTTTACTCAGTTTATTGATTCAAATGTTAATCTCTTCTGGAAACACCCACATAGAAAAACCTGGAAATAATGTTTTCTTAGCTATCTTGGCTTTTCTTAGTTAGCTCAGTCAAGTTAAAACAGTCAAGTTAACATCTATCACAGCTCCCAACTTAATAGCCAGGCGTGGTGGCTCATGCCTGTAATCCTAGCACTCTGGGAGGCTGAGGCAGGAGAAGGCTTAAGCCAGAAGTTTGAGACCAGCCTGAGCAAAAGCGAGATCCCATCTTTCTAAAAAAAAAAAAAAAAAAAAGTTAGTCATCTCAAATTGAAGATAGAAGATTTGGAGAAGAGAACTTCCCTTAAACCAGACTCTCATGGACAAAACAAGACAAGACTGAGAATAGGTCTCATAATACACTAATAGGTAACTCAAAGTAAAATTTGTCCTATAAGGAACCCAATATAAGGAGACCTTCTGAACTACACAAGAGATGGATTTATCAAACCTATATCCATCTTTCTTTGATTATTTTCTCATATACACTCAACAGAAAATGTTGAAGACAGACAGAGAGACAAACAGCAGTGTTTTTAGTCACAAGATAGCTTTTTTTTCTCCAAGGAAAAGAGTTTTCGATTCTGATCAGATAATCAAAGGATTCCTACACAAGGATTTCTTATTCCTAGGAGACATTTGGGAGCTGAAAATAAAGAAATCACAACTCTGGCCCAGTGGAACTCATTACCCATTACAGTCAGAAAGACTATAGACAGGAAGCTCATGGGGTCTCTGGGGAGTATGGTAGTCCAATTCCAGGGTCTTGAGACACTGTATCTTATAAAATCTAGAGAATTTTTCAACTGTTGAATCCCCAAAAGATCACCAGAAAAATTGTTGCTCAAGAAAAGCTAAATTTATTAGATGTAACACAGTAAAGAAGAACATTACCTTGATAATAGAGTCTTAATAATGTCTGAGCTCCAAAGGTGCATGTCAGGGGCAGATAATTTATAGACTATATAGGGTGATTTTAAGGCAGGTCTTGAAAGGAGGCATACTATTTGGAATTCTGCAGATTTTATGATATAATAGACTTGAATTGGTGTGCACAGTGAGGTAAGAGTCTCGAAAGAGTTCTTGATGCGCTAGTTGTTAGTCTTGATAAGTAATCTCTTTAGTTTGTTCAAGCCTTATCTTCCAGAAGCAGGTATTTCCTGGAGCAAGCAACTAAATTATTTTTGCCTGGCCCCAATATTGTTTAGCATGGAAATAGGAAAGTAAGCTTGGTCAAAAATTTGTTTAGCATGGGGGGGTAAGGTATATTTTGTCTCAGTGTTCATTGGTGTAGAGAAAACTTCTAGAATATTCACATTTGAAGATTATTTCTTAATAAATGTCTGTGACTTAAACCAGAACTGCAAATTGTTTCTTTTTATATTGTTATTATATACTGCAAACAAAGTGAGTTGCAAAATAATGCTTAAGTTGTTAAAATAATAACAATATTAACAAAAGTAGCAAAAAAAGAAGGCAAGTGCTTTCAACCTTAAGAATGTATGATAATGCCAAGTTTATATTTGCAACTCAAAGAATAGGAAGAAAAGGTTTGCATTCAACTTAAAAAGGAAATAAGATCAAATTTTAAAAGTCTGTATCACACAAACATATTGTTTCATTTGGGAAGCAGCTTCCAAAAAATCTACATATGTGGGAGAGTGTGTGTATATTTGGGTGTGTGCGGTATGTTCCATCACACAGGAGAAAAGGCAATGTGTGAATTCAAATGCTTCTCTGCAGATGGAGAGTAGGGGTGAGTATTCATTTTCTCCTCACATAGTTATAGCAGGCACAGGCTACAGATCAGGCTCTGTGACAAGCATTAATGATACTGAGATAAATGGGGAATGTCGGGCCTCAAAGAGCTTACAGTAGAGAAGGCATGGACCCATGTAAATGGATAATCAGAAGAAAATAGAAAAAGAGTAGTGGGAACCCTCAGGAGGGGGTGACCTCAGTCTAGATCCAGGGATCAGAAAATACTGACACAGGGGCTAACCCTTGAACAATGAGGAGTGAGCTAAACAGAAGCAAAGGAGTAACAGTGTGGTTTATGCAACCGCGAAGCCTCCAAGCAGC
>NW_012153062.1:3802761-3808324 GCF_000956105.1 Propithecus coquereli
CAACATTTAAGTGCACATATAAGAATAACATGTATTAGATGTCGGGCAGGGGGAGAGGGGAAGGGGGAGTAGGGGACGTCCATATGCACCAACAATGAGTGAGATGCGCACTTCCGGGGGAATGGACATACTTGAAGCTTGGACTTGGGGGAGAGGGATGGTAAGGGCATCACACGTAACCTAATCATCTGTACCCCCATAACATGCTGAAATAAAAAAAAAAAAAAACTAGAAGACAAAAATCAAATTGTAGTCAGTGAACATCAAATATTAAATCAACTATTTAATATTGATATATTAGATGTATTTGGTTAAATATTTAATATTTCCTTTGTCAAATATATATAATCAAATACTTAAAATATTTAAAGCTGAAAATTATATTTGGTTTTTAAAAATATTTTAATTAATATTTAATTAAAATTAAGATTTTAATTAAACAAACATTTTAAATTATTAATTTTAATTTTAAAAATAATTCTAAATTTTAATAATAAATCTTATTAAATATTTTTACAATTCTAGTTTCTATGTCTATCTTTTTGCCAATGCAAAGAATTGGTGTCATGCTTTATGCATGCTACACCTAAACCTACGTATAACACATTTAAGAGAAAGGTGAGTTGTTTAACCTTGCAAAATCCTCCTTGACTGCCATGTACAACTAGTACACACTGGAAGACAAAGAGAAGAAGCAAAACAGATGCTCAGAGCTCCTGGGAAATAACACTTTCCTGTGAAAGAATCTACCGCGTTCATGTTATCTGCAAGAGCTGATTTGACAAATTTGACACGTGGACCCTCTAAAGCAGAAACCCAGGACAGGGGTCCCCTTTGCCCAGATAAAAGGGCTTCTAAGATGTAAATTGCAGATTAAGGATAATGATGACCAGATTTTCAAGGACCTCAGGAGCCATGCTAGAGGGGGTCATCTGACAATTTGTCCACTAATCAGGGAAGAGAACAAATATGTACCAGCCTTTTTCACTGTTGTCCTCTCTGCTGAAGTCACCTCGGTTCCTCTCTGAAGTAGAAATCTAGACGTTGACCCTAGAAATGATAAAAGTTCATTTTAAAGTACTCTGTGAAACCCTGAGTCCTCGTGAAAGAGAGAAAGAAGTCAAAGGACATAGTTTATAGTGTCTTTTCAGAGTTTTCTGTATTTCTAGAAAGAAATTTACATTTGGGAAAAAAAATACACATTTATAATTACATATACAGATCACAGTTATATATGCACTGAATATGTTGGCAAAAATTTCCTGACAAGCAATTTTGTTTCCCTCAGTTCTCCATAATTTTAATAAGTGATCTAACTAAACTCCAAGTCACATCACGTGACT
This sequence comes from Propithecus coquereli, assembly GCF_000956105.1. Lineage (NCBI taxonomy): Eukaryota > Metazoa > Chordata > Mammalia > Primates > Indriidae > Propithecus > Propithecus coquereli. Next base: position 3,804,105 of record NW_012153062.1, read on the forward strand.
TCCCTGCTAAAATACTCTTCAAAGAGTCTCTACTACCTGCAGGAGAAAGTCTAAAGTCCTTACCGTGGCATCTGCTCTTCATTCTCTCTCAGCTGGACCCCTGACCAGAGCCTACTTGAATATCTTTCAGCTTCTTCTTGTCATTCTCCATAAGACAGCCCGAGTGAGAAATGAGACAACGTCACCATCCCGACTTACAAGACTGTCAATAACTTTCTAATGCACAAAGAGTGAAATACGATATCCTTACTATGACCCGTGTGAAGCTACAAAATTTGGTGCTTCCTATATCTCAAATTCATCCTCTGCCACTTTACTTCTTGCTCACTATACCACTTTCTAGAACATCTCAAGTTCCCTTCTTCCTTAGGGCTTTCACAGTTGTTCTTTCTATCTAGAAAGTTTTTCTCCTGCTTTCCCCATGGCTGGCTCCTGAGAGTCCTTCCCTAACACCTCACTGAAAACACAGTTCTGGTTTTTCACTCTCCAGCATCTTATTTTCTCATTTGCTTCCTTCATAGTATATTTCACAATCTATATTTTGTTGGTTTCTTATTTATTGCCTGACTGATACATTCCACTTTAGTGCAGAAAACTTTCTGATTTGTTTAGTGTTATAGTCCCAGCTTTCAGCACAAAGCTATCTCATGAGAGGTATTAACTGAATATTTGTTAACTATGTACCTCTACAGGCTGACGACCACTCTACGCCTTGCATTGTGTATAGCAATAGTAGTTTCCCCAAACCCCCGGGGAACAGCGAAAGCTGTTCTGCGCCTCTGTGCTTTTGCTGAAGCTGTTTCATCTGCTCAGATTATTCTTCCTCTTTCTTCACCTGGCTAACCTCTACTCGTTCTTCCAGCCCCAGTTCTGATACTCTCTCCAGCAGACTGAGCTGAGCGCAATTCCTTTCTCCTGCCCTAGAATCCTCTGCCTTTGTCACAGTATTTACCTCTCTTTATGGGCGTGTCACCTTCATTTGTGCACTTCCAGAAGGAGGAACAATGTCTTATTTATCTTTTCTCTCCATAAGTTGATTACAGTGTCTAGTACACTGCAGATGTCCAGTAAATGCAGTTAGATGGAATTGAAAGGTTTTCTCTGCTTCTGGCAGGGAAGGTGTATAAAATCCAAGGCCAGGTTACGCGAGATCAAGTATCAGCACTATCACTTACTTACTAAATCTTCATGGGAGAGTCACTTGAACTTGTGCCTCAGTTTCTTAATCCATAAAATGGGGCTGAGGATAAGAGCTATTCCATAGGTTGTTGCAAAGATTAAATTACTTAACACATGTAAAATATTTAACAGTGTTACATGCTTGGTCAACATTCAATAAATGTTAACTGTACATTTACATGAAATGTTTTTCATAATCTTTTTCTTTTTTTAGGCCAACTGGAACAAATAAAAGAAGTTCTTCCAACATCTCTTCTCATGTAACAGTAATGAAACTTCAGTTTATGGCAAATTTGTGATTATCTTGGCACTATCCTCTTTTCTAATTGGGCACACATACATAAATCGTGACTCTAGCTGCTTGACTGTTGTGTAACTTAAGGAGTATGTATATTGCCAGTCTGTGCCACTTGGCAGCTTTAAAAATTTAATTTAATTTATTTAAAAAGGGAAAAATGCATACATGTGAGACTAGTACTATGTAAATATGCTTAAATCTATCCCCATATGTTTTATTCAAAATGTTTTGCACTGTTAAGTAGAAAAAGAAAACAGATCTGATCATGTATCACCTCCCTGCTCAAAATTTGTCTATAGGTCCCAGGACAGGAAAAAAAGTTTACCTATCTCAACAAACTCTCAAAAGATATAAAATGAACAGAGGCAATGAAACAATAACTTTAAAAGATACAGAAAGGACAAATAATCATATAAAAATGAAGCTTATTAGTATTAATACATAATCAAAGAAAAGCAAATCAAATCCATGATGTGTATTTTATCTACCAAATGGTAAGATTAAAAAAATGAATATTCAATATTGGCAAGAATACAAGGAAATACACATTCCTACATAGCACTGCTGAGAGTGCAATTTGGTTTTAGCTCTAGGGAAAGACATAGAAATAGGTACTAAGAGCCTTTAAAAATTTTATACTCTTTGGACTTAAAATTTATTTCTCAGAAATAATAGGAGGAAATAATCAGAAGTTTTAAAAAAGTTTTAGTACAGATTTTTATTATGGTATTATAATAACAAAACATTGGAAATAGCTTAATGTCCAGCTATGTTAATTTATAATAAATCTACACAATAAAATATGCAAGTATAAAAGGTTGTCTTTGAAGGATACATGATGACATTAGAAAATATTTATATTTTATTCTTTTATGTCAAAAGAGGTACAGTCATGCATTGCTTAACTACAGGGATATGTTCTGAGAAATGTGTCATTAGGTGATTCCATCATTGTGCAAACATCACAGAGTGTTCAGTATTTACACAAACCTAAATGGTATAGCTTGCTACTTATACCTAGGACAGATGGGTATAAGGTATTGCTTCTAGGCCACAAATCTGTACAGCATGTTACTATACTGAATACTGTAGAAAATTGCAACACAAATCACTAGGCAATAGGAATTTTTCAGCTCCATTATAATTTTATGAGACCATCATTATATATTTGGTTTGTCATTGACTGAATTGTAAAATATAGCACGATTATATATAAATAATTTTTATATGTATATGATAATTACATAGCATATATGTGTGTTGTATGGATGAATGCAACCATTAAAATATTAACAATGGATCACATATAGGTGTTAGGGTAAAAAACGGTTGATTTATTATCCTTGTTAACGTTTATCTTCCACCTTTATAAAATTTTCTGCCATGGGCATATGGTATAATTTTTTTATCAGAAAAATAATCCAATTAAAGTTAATAAGAAAATTTTTATGTTGGCATATAAAGTTTTCCTCCATTCAATACAACCTACCTTACCATAACTCTAAATTCCAATCATATCATGGAAAGTTTTAGAATTATTGTGCAGAATTTGATACAAATTACTAGCCTCCAAAGATTCCAAAAGCTTTAGAGACTTTAAAGAGCAACTGAACTGCTTTTTTCTTGGACAAACAGTTTATTATGTTCATCTCAACCAATGGTTTTAAATAATCAGAGCACTAGCACTAGTGCCTAGAACGGTGTCCAGAGCACAGTACAGGTGAAATAAATATTTATTAAGTGAATCAATTATTTAATAAATATACTTTACTAGTTGACCAAACTTGGACGCTATTTTTTCTGTATCTTCTTCCACAATTAAGCAAGTTTCCATAAATGGGCTTTGACATGTAGACCCAGCCTGATACTGAGAAGGAACATTGGATCAGGTGACCAGGGTTCTACTTCAGTTCTGATCTGTGACTTTGGAGAAAAATCACTTAGCCACTTTGAGCCTTGGTTTCTTCAGCAGGAAAGGAAGTTAATAATTTGTCTATTCCATTGAAGTTATTGTAATTTCTAAATGAAATACCATATTTGAACACTTAATAAGTGTTCAATTAATATTTGTTAAGTAAATGAATAAGTATTTTAATATGTTGAGAGATGTAAAAATATAAGCAATTATTACATGTTAACCAAAATAATAAATAAAAACTAGAAAGTAAGCAAAAGTGTGATGCAAATAGGAAATGCATCCTTGGTCAACAAAATCAAAAGCTATGATTTGATCTTCCCACCTTATTCTGTCGATTTTATAATAAATAAACACCATTAGTATTTCTTACCAAATTAAAAATTATAATTATTCTTAGGAAAGCTAAAAATGTTTAACGTTGTGTTTTTCAGTACACATCGGTAATTCCAGGCGTCAAATTTTTTCCATGCATGGATTAAGTAGAATTCAAATTTTTGTTTCAATTTGACCCACATTTTTTTTCCTAAAGAGCCTGAGTCAAATATTTGGGTTTTTAGCACACTAGAATTGGACCTTTTGATCATTATACTCAATAAAAATATATTGCATTTATTTGGCACTATTACATGTGTCAAAATATTTTCACTTATAATATCTTAACTGATTCTAACAACAACCCAGGGAGGTGCCATCAACACCTTTAATTCAGTGGTATCCCCAGTAGTCTGCTAGCACCAGCTCATACCAACTAGCTAGGGCCAACTAAAAGGTTTAGGAATTTTGCAATCTGGTAGGTTAAACTAAGACAATATAAAAAATTAAATT
>NW_012153062.1:3808394-3815457 GCF_000956105.1 Propithecus coquereli
GCTCTTGAATTTCTGCAGTGGAAATATCTTATATTACCAACTCCATGTGTGCTACCAACTTTATGTTCTGTGACATGATCTGGGTAGCTTGAAATCAACCATGATGGGAGCATTTATACCACTAAAATTGGCAAACATTACACATCCTGGCTTGATTTATTACTTTATTGCTTGTCTAGAATAAGAAATGATAGAGAAAATGTTAACAATGAAGATTAAACTTAAATATGGGCCATGTCTATAGTCATCATATTGTGAATAGCACAAACGAGGACATTTTTTTTCAGGATTTGAAAGCTATTACCTCATTCAATGAATAAGTCATTCATGTCATTGATAAAAGAATGAAGGTTCAACGTGTCTTAATTGTTTTGTTTTGTCTTATTTATTGATATAAATGAATATATCAACAAATATTTGTGTCACAGCTCCGTTGATTCATCAATTGCAACCATAGATTGACCACTTTACAAGAATTGGCAAAAATCAAAGAAAACGCTCTGTGAGAATTAATTGTCTATATGGAATTTATAACAAAGAATGTATGTGATTATTATGATGTGCTACACATCTTTTGTATCAGTAAAATTTATAATAAACTCATGTATATATAGATATCAATACATTTTTATGACAGAGCTGGTTGTTAAACATCCATCAGTGAAAGGATTCTGGAAAGATGAAGGAATGGGAAGTACAAGGAATCTATCTCTCTACCTAGACAAAAACTGCTCTGTCAGAATCTACCTATATAACTATTTTCGAACTTCAGAGTCTATTGAAGGTTTCCAATTTCCAGAGAATGGCTTGGATAGTAAATTCTAGTTAATTTCAGTTCTTACAACAGCTGCCCATCCCCTATCCCCAGCTCAGTGGCAGGCAGCTGTGCACATATTTCTGGAGCAACCTGTACACAGCCGGGGTGGGCAGAAAAGAACCCTGACCTCCAAATATTAAAGATCTGTGCTCTGATCACTAATTGCTGCTTCTGATCACAAAGGTGCCTACAAAAAGGCAGGAAACCATTGTTATTCCCATCCCCCCATTCCTGCAAATGTCTCCCAGCCAGCTGAATGAAGTAACTTCTCAGGTATTTCAATGGCTAATTCCCTTCCCCCACTTCATTTGTCTCTTCTTCCTGTTTTAGGAGCAGACATTAAAGACACAGTCATTTAAAACCTACTGCATATATGGAAAAAATTAGAACATGACAGGATATGCAGAGGTGGGGGGAACAGGCTCAAAAGAGACCTGACCAAACCTTAACTTTATATCTCAAGCTGGTCATTATCACATAGAGAACCTACAACAACAAACAAAAACAATAGCAAAAACCCAGAAAACTCTGAGGAAGGGGGAGAATATGATTCCCAGAATTACAACACCACTAGATCCAAATGTCTAGTTTTCAACAAAAAAATCACAAGGCACCCAAAGAAACAGGAAAGAATGACTCATCCAAAGGAAAAAAATCAACAGAAACTGTCCCCCAAAAAGACCTGATGGCAGATAATCTAGATAAAGTCTTTAAAAGAACTGTCTTAAAGATGGTCAAAGAAATTTAAGCAAGATGTGGATAAAGTCAAGAAAATGATGTGTGAACAAAATGGAAATATCAAAAAAGAGATAAAAATCTTAAAGAGACATTGAAAAGAAATTCTTGAGTGGAAAAGTAAAATAACTGATATAAAAGATTCTCTAGAATGCTGGTTGCCAGGGGTTGGAGGAAAGGAAGAATGGAGGCTTATTGTTTAATGATAGGAGTTTCAGTTTTATAAGATAAAAGAGTTACGGAGATGGATGGTGGTGATGGTTGCACAATATTATGAATGTATTTAACACCATTAAGCAGGACATTTAAAAATGGTTAAAATGGTAAATTCTATTTTATGTGTATTTTATAACAATGAAAAACTTGGAAAAAATATCAGCACACCACCGTCTTTTAATGACAATAATATAATACAGTAAAACTTTGATAGAAAAAATAAATAGGAAAACAATGTACGTTGAGTGATGACCTCCATCATTTAATAGAAATGTTTAACTCCCTATCATGCTGGAAAGTATCCTAAAATATACCTTTCTCAGATCAGTCTAAAAGTATATCAGGATTGTGTTTCTCCCACTCCCCATAATGATCATGAGTCCCAGCAGTTTGTTCCAGGCTCCAGAGAGAAGACCAGACACAATCTTTGCGTGCTCCTCAGATTTCTCAGACCTAAACCACCACCACCATCAGCCACCCGCAGCCACTATTTCTCCAAATTGAAGTTTGAGCCTGATTGGCTTTCGTGCCTCCCATGCCACGCCTGTGCATGCTGATCGGCCCTCTTCTTCTGGGCATGCGTGCTGTATCACACCGTACAGTGTAAGGTCTGGTTCCCCAAGCCATCACTGACAGACCAGATCACTCAACTCAAAACTGTGTTGTTGTCAGAGGAACTTGACTATGGGAAACAGGATTTAGGACGGAGCTAGGCAGATAAATTTTCCTTCCTTTTGCCTTTTTGTGAACTACTACAGGTATTCCCCTTGCAGCCATCAAAGAAGGCCAAGTATTGAGTTAATACGTGTACTGAGTGACATATTTTTTCTATCTTTTCGTAGCTGGTCATGAGCAGTGGCCAGTATGGAACCAAATCACATCATATTGCTTCAAATTCCTACATGCCTCACTTTCCTTTTTTCTCACTGTGCTTGTACGTCCTACAGAAGCATCCAGATGTTTTTCTAGAAAATCTGAAACTTCGCTAACTAATAGCATCTATTTTCAGGAAATTATATGTATTAGTTTCCCATGGTTGATATAACAAATAACCATAAACTAGGTGTCTCAAAACAATAGAAATTTATTCTTTTACAGCTCTGGAGGTCAGAAATCTGAAATCGGTGTGTCAGCAAGGTCATGCTCCCTATAGAGGATCTGGGGGAGAATCTCTTCCTTGCCTCTTCCATCTTCTGGTGGCTTCAGGAGTTCCTTGGCTTGGAGCCACAGCACCCCAATCTCTGCCTTCGTGGTCACATTGCCTTCTCCTCTTGAAAAATCCCTCTGCCTCTCTCTTACATGGACACGTGTGATGGCATCTAGGGCTCATCTGAATAATCCAGGATAAGCTGCTTCTCTAAAGATCCTTAATTTAACCACATCTTTTGCCATAGAAGGTAATATTCACAGGTCCCAGAATTGTATGTGGAGATGTCTTTTTGGAGGACATTGTTCAGCTCATTACACCAGGAAAAGAAATGATTTTTCTCCATAGTCACAAATCAATTATATAATAGGAAGTGGGAGTATTTTTCTAGACTAGATACTTTTTGTAAATTTTGCAGATCATGGTACTCTGGTGACAGTATAATTAGATATCCATGTATTCAAACAAAATGCAAAAATCAAGCACAAGAAAAAGGAGATTAAACAACATAAAAGTTTTTATCCTGTTATTCATCCACTAAAACATTAGGGTCATATCGACTGGTCCAACATGTGCAGAAGACAATGACTGCCTTTGAAATGCAGAATAACTGTTCTAAAAGGGTAATGGTTTAGAGGGAAAGAGTTTCTAATTTTTAAAGTAAAATCTTTTTTTTTTAAGTAACTGCTTCATGTTTGCCTTCTCCTTTATAGTGTTTTTCTTTACACAAAAGGCTTTGGTTTCATTTCTGCCTTTTTTTAAAAAAATGAAGAGAGCTAGTGTGAAGGGTTACTGGAGGGGGGAGGAGGGAGGCTCTGTAAAGTGAACAGCTGGGGTGTGCCTGATCCGAAGGTGGATGCTGATATTACATTGTATAAGATCCCAGTGTGAATTCCAGCTGTGATCACGTACTCTCCTCTTCCGTCTACAGAGTGTACAAAAGGAATAGTTATCATTTGCATATTTGAATTCCACATGAACTTTTATTCATTTGCGAGTGTCTTCAATTTTTCTTCTTCAATTTGTTTTATAAGAATAGTCTCCCTTCTCTAGGCTGAGGAAACATGCTGGCACAAAATAATACGATGTGTTTATATTTGAATTTCTAAATATAATTCACATCATGCTCATCTATCATTGTCTCATTTATCATTTATTCTTTGTACTGTAGTTACAATTATGACATCTAGGAGAAAGGCAGGTTTTCTGACTCCTAAATGTCCCTGGGTCTTACTTTGCTCATTGAGCAGTTATAAATGAAATGCGTTTAACTCATTGGGTTGTAGATTCCTGAAATGCAATTTTCAATTTACAGGTAAAGCTAGTTATCATTAGAAGCTGAAAACAAACTGTGCAAGCAAAGTCATTTAGGAAGGAAATGCTTCAATTCTGGAGATCTTTATATTAATTAACAATTCAATAAATGTATTTTCTAACTTACATTTTTCATATTACCTAAAATGACTAATTGTACATAGTCTACCCTTTCCTAACTCCTGGAACTTAAATGTTAACAAGTTTAATTTTATGAAACACACATGTCTGTGTCTCTTCTTTTGTCAATTCCATGTAACAGCCCCACTGCACATATGTTGGGAGTGCACCTAAGTGCTTTGGACCGATCTCACACAGACCATTGTGATCAGCCTTCTGAATCCACCTTGTGAATATTTGGCGTAAGTAGTTTTCAGAAGAGTGTAAAATGCTGCCTAACAACATTGGTGTCCACAAACTCTTTGGTAAAGGGCCATATTTTATTACAATAGTCCTACCTTCAAAGAGAGTTCTGGGTACCTGGAACCTTTGGTGGTATACCTTGCTATGTATACAGTTGACCTTGAACGACTCAGAGTTAGGAACACTGATCCCCATGCAGTGGAAAATCCAAGTATAGCTGTTAACTCCCCACAAACTTAACTACTACTAACCTACTGTTGACAGGAAGCCTTACCAATAATGTAAGCAATGGGTGAACACATATTTTGTATGTTATATGTATTATATATTGTATCTTACAATAAAATAAGCTGGAGAAAAGAAAATGTTATTAATAAAATCATTAGGAAGAGAAAATATATTTACTATTTACTAAGTGGAAGTGGATCACCACAAAGGTCTTTATCCTCATCATCTTCACATTGAGTAGGCTGAGGAGGAAGGGGAGGAGAAGGGGTCAGTCTTGCTGTCTCAGGGGTGGCAGAGGTGGAAGAAAATCCATATATATGTGGACCTGTGCAGTTCAAACCCATGCTGTTCAAGGGTCAACTGTATACATGTATACTGATGTCTCCAAAAGAGTGTAATCCATTGGGAGACAAAAATTATCTTATTCAAATTTCAATTCACCACACTGTTCTCCAACTGGTAGATACTTAAAATGTTTGTTAGTAAGGAGATACATAGGGAAGGTTGTTTAGAAATAAAAATTGCAATGTTCAATTAACTTCTTCACAAAAGATATTAGTTAAGGGGATCCCAAATTATACATCATGTCTGTAGACAATTTCTGGCAATATGACCCAAAAGCCTTAAAATTGTTTTTATCCTCTGACCTAAAAATTATAAATTATAAATGAATTCTAAGAAAATTAACAATGATAAAAATAAAAATGTGTAAGGATATTCAGTTCAGTTCATTATTGTTTATAATAATGAAAAATTAGAAAAAAATTCAAAGTCCAGTAATAAGGGACTGCTTAAATTATGGTACATACTGTCAATGGATTACCTTATACTCACAAAAGTGATACATGATATAATTGTTGACATGGAAAGCAACTTAAGATTTAAGTATTAAAGATAGTTGACTATGAAACAAGTATTGATTTCCATGGTATGTGAGGAAATCAAGACTTCATGTGTGATAACTGGATTAATTAAATCAATTAATAAAATCCATCATATCAATAGGCTAAAGAAAAATTATATGATTATATTACAAATTCAAAAAAAGCATTTGATAAAATACAGCACTCATTCATGATGAAAACTCTTAGTAAGCTAGAAATGGAGAGGAATATCCTTAATTTGATAAAGAACATCTACAAAAAATGAATAGTTAGCACCATACTTAATAGAAACTACTAGACTTTTCCCTACTAATATCAGGAACAAGCCAAGGATATCCCCTCTTACCACTCTTATTCAACATCCAAGTTAGTGCAATAAGACAAGAACAAAAAATAAAAGGTACACACATTGGGAAGGAAATAAAGCTGTTTTTGTTCACAGATGGCATGATTGTCTATGTAGAATATCCCAAAGATTCAACAACAACAAAAATCCTGAACTGATAAGCAATTAAAGCAAGGTGTGGGACAAAAGGTTAACATAAAAAAGGCAGTTGTTTTCCTATATACTAGCAATGAACAATTGGAATTTGAAATTAAAACAACACTTTCTACATTAGCACTAAAATAAGTAAGTTAATTAAATGCTTAGGTATGCATCTAACAAAATATGTACAAGATCTATATAAGGAAAACTAGAAAATCTGATGAAAGAAATCAAAGAAGATCTCCATAAAGGAAGAGATATTCTATGTTAAGAGGTCAGTTCTCCCCAACATGATCTATAGATTCAACACAATCTCAGTTGAAAGCCCAGCAAGTTCTTTTGTGGATATTGACAAATTGATTCTAAAGTTTATATGGAAAGGAAAAAGGCCAGGAAGAGCCCACACAATATTGAAGGAAAAGAACAAATTCAGAGGCCCAACACTACCTGACATACTGTATTGCTATATGTTATTACTATAAAGCTAAAAGTATAAAGTTTGGTATTGACAAAAGATGTTGCTGGAACAACAACTGGGCATCCACATGCAAAATATGAATGTAGACACAGAACTTATACCTATCACAAAAACAAATTCATAGACTTAAAATGTAAACACAGAACAATTTTTCTGTAAACCTAAAGTTTCTCTAAAAAGTAAAATATATTAATTTTTTAAAAATTTGATTAAGACCTGAGCTGAGATGTTTGAAAGGGCATGATATCTTAGTGATGAGATTTATTTTAGTTTCAATGGCAAAATTTAAAATTAAATGCCTATCATTTATTTTGAAAGAGAAACAATTGGAATTTCCACTTGTGTTCATATAGGTTAACCAGAGCTCCTTTCTTTCCATAAACCACTAGAAAAC
>NW_012153062.1:3818268-3820481 GCF_000956105.1 Propithecus coquereli
ATCAAATTGTGCACTCTCTGTTAATGAAGTTTATTTTACATTAATTATAGCTGTAAAAAAATAAAAATAAAGATAAACTATTTACCATAAAACATCTGACCTTGAGGAAACATATTGTTCTCATGTGCAATAGGAAAAAATCCAACCATTCCTGAAGTATATCACCACAACATTCTAATATCATAGAAACCTGGGAATGGACAAATGGCACTATTCAAACATAACATCTGGTTTTCAAGATCTGGAGAAATTATTGTTAAATGGAAATTTCTACTACATGTTGCTACATTCTATAATCAATTCTTCATCCTCATCTTATAATGAGCTCTTGGCAGCACTTGAAAAGTCGATCATTTCTTCTTCCTGGAAAAGTGATCTTCACTTGGCTTTCATACTTACCTTTATTTCACTGGCCACTTCTCCTTAACCTCCTTTGGTTTGGTCAATCTAATACCTAAATGGTGGAGTGCCCTGGCTCATGGACCACTTCTCTTTATCTAAATCTATATCTTTAGTTGCCTCATCCAGTGTTAGTGCTTGAAATATTTCCCAAATATTGATAACTTCCAATTTATATATCCAGCCTGGACCTCAACCTTGAATTCCATAAGTATATATCCAAATGAATTCCTCCACATCTCCACTTATATGTTTAATAGAGATTTCAAACTTAGCATGCCCCCCCAAAATCCCTGTTGTCTCTCCCCTTTCTGAAGTGCTCCACTTGTTTTTTCTCATTTTAGCAAATCTCAATTCCATTCATTCAGTTGCTTTATCCCACATCTGATCTGTCAGGAAACCCTGTTCGATCTACTGTCAAATACATCCTTTATCCAAAAACTCACCACCTCTGTTGCTAGCACCACCATCTGTTACCCAGATTGTTGGAACAGCCTCCTAACTAGCTCTCCTGTTGTCATCATTATCCCTCCAATGTATTATTAATACATTCAGCATAAAAATGTACATGTTTTGCCTTATTTCTTTGGCCTGGTCTCTGATTCTTGCATTTCCTCAAAACTCCATTCCAATCACACTGGCAGACTAGCTGTTTTTCAGAGATGTCAGAGGCACTCATTTTAGGGACTTTTCTCTTTTTCCAGATATCTGTATACTTTGCTTCCTTATCTCCTTCTTTAACCAAATCTTCTCAATCAAGGCTTTCCTGATGTCTCCATTTAAAAATGGATCCAGATCCTGGGCCCTCACAATCCCTAAGAACCCCCTTTTCCACTCACATTTTAGTTCTTTCCAAACCATTTATCACTTTATATACTTTTCAATTTACTTATACTATTTATTATCTATCTTCCCCCTCTAGAATATAAACTCTCTTATTGCAGGGTTTTGTTTTGTTTTCTGTTATGTAAACTGCTGAATCCTTGGCACCTTGAAGAATAGCTCATTGTACACACTCAATAATTTTTTGAATGAATGTGTGCATGAGTGAATGAAGCTATTAGCAACAATATAGCTATTGTATTTTAATTGTTTGGGAGGCATCAATTTACCAGACTTCAAGCTATACTACAAGGCTATAGCAACTAAAACAACATGGTACTGGCACGAGAACAGAGACGTAGACCAATGGACCAGAACTGAGAACCCAGATACAAAACCATCCTAATATAGCCATCTAATCTTTGACAAAGCAGACAAAAACATACACTGGGGAAAAGATTCCTTATTCAATAAATGGTGTGGGGAAAATTGAATAGCCACATGTAGAAGATTGAAACAGGATCCGCACCTCTCACCTCTCACAAAAATCAACTCACAGTGGATAACAGACTTAAACCTAAGGCATGAAGCTATAAGAATTCTAGAAGAAGATGTTGGAAAAACTCATAGAAATTGGCCTAGGGAAAGAATTTATGAAGAAGACTCCAAAGGCAATCACAGCAACAACAAAAACAAATAAATGGGACCTGATCAAATTAAAAAGCTTCTGCACAGTCAAGGAAACTATCAAGAGAGCAAACAGACAACTTAAAGACTGGGAGAAAATATACATCTGATAAAGGGCTGATAACTAGAATCTATATAGAACTCAGGAAAATCAGCAAGAACAAATCAAACAACCTCATTAAAAAGTGGGAAAAGGATATGAACAGAAACTTTTCAAAAGAAGACAGACTAATGGCCAAAAAACATATTGAAAAAATGTTCAACATCTCTAATCATCAGGGAAATGCAAATCAAAACCACAATGA
>NW_012153062.1:3820531-3823161 GCF_000956105.1 Propithecus coquereli
AATTGGAATTTCCACTTGTGTTCATATAGGTTAACCAGAGCTCCTTTCTTTCCATAAACCACTAGAAAACTAAACAAAATATACAAAATGATTATTTTCAGACATTGGACAAGAGACAGAGCAGGTCTGTGATCTCAGGGACAAGGGAAGCAAAGGAGGTAAATGCTAAGATTGCCCTGGCTCTCTGCCTAGAGACTACAGTGCAAGAAAATAGGATCCATGTGGAGTATAACAAAATGGCTGAGTTGAGGAGATTGATCAGAGTTTGAGGAATCTGAAATAGCTGGAATTGCATAGGAAAATAATGGAGAAGAGTGAGCAACACAGAAAAAGAACTTCATAAATATGCGTGGGGCTCCCTTTATTCTGTTGCTAAATTCTAAGCTGTGTATACGTAGGTTGAAACTCCACAAAGCCTGACAAAGATAAGCTGAACAATTTCGCAAACCCGCATAGCACTGGGAAACATTTCAGTTCAGATCAATCAGAGTAGAAACTTCGCTGAACCACCAGGGCACTCAGGAGAGAGCCCATAATTTAGAAATGTAGCTAACTAGCCCTATATAAAAGGCTACTCTAGACACACCCTAAATAAGCTTTTTAAAAAGCTGTAAAACCTCATAATATGCTGAAATAAAAATAAATAAATAAAAAAGCTGTAAAACTCACGCTAATTTATAAGAAACTTAACCAACTGTTAAACTTCCACATTCTTTAAGGGAAGTTAATAAAATGTAGGTACACAAAAATCTGATGTTCAAAGTATGCAACATGCAATTTGAAAAAACAAAAAGAAAATAGGATGGATGTGCAAAGAAACAGAAAAATGTTCCATAACCAGAGGGAAGAATACATTGATACAACTAGATCCAGAAATGAAAAATCAGATGAAATTAGCAAAGATATTGAAAAGCTACTCTAAATAAGTTCAAAGATTTACAGGAAAACATTAACATAGTGAGGAGATGAGTGAAAATATATATATATAAAGAACTAAGCAGAATTTGTAAAGATTAAAAAAATTTCTCAATTAAAAACATCACCAATAGGATTAACAGCAGACTGTATACTATAGAAGAAAAGATCAGTAAATGTAAATGCATTTACATGGCAATTAAGATTATATATAGCAATTAAGATTAGAGAGAAATAGCATAGTAGAGAAAAAAAAGATGTACAAAATAAAACAGAACATGTGTGATAATATCAAGTGTTCTAACATATATGTAATTTCAGTCTAAGTCAGTAAAATATTTGGAGAAATACTGACAGAAATCTTTTCAAATTTTATGAGAAATATAAATGCACAAATGCAAGAAGCTCAAAGAACCCCAAGCAGGGTAAACATCAAAGGACTCACAAGAAAGCACATCACAATCACATTATTGAAGTCCAATGATAAAGAGAAAATCTTAAGAGCAGCCAAAGAAAAAAGATACATTATATAGAAAAAAATAAACATAAATAATGATCACAGACTTCTTAAAAATAATGCAAAATACAATAGAATGGAATCCTTAAGGTGCTTAAAGAAAAATAAAACTTCCAGCCCAGAATCTGATAATTTAATACTCAGTGAAAATATCCTTCAAAAAGGAAGATTAAGAAAAGATTTTTTCAGAGACACAAATTAAAAATCTTATGCACAACCAAGGAAATAATCAACAGAGCAAACAGACAACCTACAGAATGGGAGAAAATATCTGCAAGCTATACATCCAATAAAGGGCTAATAACCAGCATCTACAAAGAATTCAAGCACATCAGCAAGAAAAAAATCAAACCCCATTAAAACATGGGCAAAAGACATGAACAGAAGCTTTTCAAAAGAAGATAGACAAATGGTCGATAAACATATGAAAAATGCTCAATGTAACTAATTATCAGGGAAATGCGAATTAAAACCACAATGAGATATCACCTTACTCCAGTGAGAATGAATTTTATTAAAATGTCCAAAAACTGTAGATGCTGGCATGGATGCAGAGAGAAAGTAATGTTTATACACTGTTGTTGAGACTGAAAATTAATATAACTTCTGTGAAAAACAGTATGGAGATTCCTCAAAGAACTAAAAGTAGACCTACCGTTTGATCCAGTAATCCCACTATTGGGTGTGTATCCAAGGGAAAAGAAGTCATTATATCAAAAAGACATTGGCACTCGAATGTTTATAGCAGCACAATCCACAATTGCAAAGATGTGGAATCAACCCAAATGTCCATAATTTCATGAGTGGATTAATAAAATGTGGTATGTGTATACCATGGAATACTAGTTAGCCATGAAGAAGGATATTTAACGCCTTTTGCAACAATTGGGATGGAACTGGAGACCAGTGTCCTGAGTGAAGTATCAAAAGAATTGAAAAACAAACATTACATGTACTCATTATTAAACTGGAACTAACTGATGAGCACACATGTGCATAGAGGGAAGCATAACTCAGTGGAAATCAATCGGGGGAAGGTAGAGGGGGGGATGTGCAAAAACCTACCTAATGGGTACAATGAACACTATCTAGCTGATGGGCACACCTAAGACCCTGACTCAAGCATTACAAAGCTATCCTTGTAGCCAAAAACATTTGTACCCCCCTAATACTTTGAAATTAAAAAAAAAAAAAAAAA
>NW_012153062.1:3832491-3834474 GCF_000956105.1 Propithecus coquereli
CTTTTAAATATGTTTCTTTTAAAATAATAGTTTTTGAGCTAAAAGAGGAGTATTAAAGTTGTACCTCAGCAAATTTGGGAATAGTAAAGCACTGTGTTATCAATTTGTTAATTAACTGGATTGCAGTAAGTTGGTTTTTTAAAAGCTTCATGGTGAAGTCCACATGAACAAATGTTCATGGCGTTGCACTGAGCGTCCAGATAACAGCTTTACCCTTCCTTTTCCCACACAGGCCTGTTGTTAAAACTGGGCTTAAACCCAGTCTCAGACCTCTTAATGCTGATCAGCTGCCCACTGTTTGCCTCCACGCTGTTGTACCAAATTGAGCCTCTTTCAGGAGCCCTAGTCATTGTTTGAGGTGCTAGGATCCTGCCTACCTTTTTCAAAGTTCCTCAGGTCTATGGCCTATTCTTACGCCCCTGACTTTCTGCTGGCGTTTTGTCACGTATAGATAAAATTCCCAAGGATAGTTACTAGGTTACTTGACTCTTAAATATTTACTGATATCAGGATTTTTATTCTTTTCTTTTCTTTTTTTTTTTTTTCTGGCTTGACCAATGCCACAGATTGAATTTTCAGAATTAGCATAGAAAATACTGTACTCTTCATGTACTCTGTTTAACATACTCTGCCATCCTCTCCAGAACAATCTATGGTAGCTGGGTCTGTCTTCTCAGTTTTTCTTTTGCCTTTATAAGGAGGTCTTTGGCCTCCCCTTTTCTTCCTGTGTTGCTAGGATATAGCATTGCAGACGACCCACGCCACATAATAATTTACCAGGGTCTGATTGCAAGAATTGCAAGAATTGCTGGACTCCCCAGTGCTACCCACAGACATACCATGCTTTCTTGGCATGCCTGCTGTGACCATTCTTCATAGATGACCTAGCTGGCTTCTGCTCCTCTCTTTACCCAGTATGTTAGTGGTTCTCATGTTCTGTCTTTAACCTCTTTTTTAATTCTTTTTTGGTGATTGTACCTAATCCCATGATTTTAATGACACCGTTAACTGCCACATCTTCATCTTTGGCCTAGATCTCTCTTGTGTGTTTCATATGTGTTCATCCAATTGGCTATACACATCTTAGCCTGGGTCTCCACGCCACCAGTGCAGCTCCCTGAATGCAATACTATTTCACCTCTCTGAGCCTTGTACATGCTGATGCCTCTGTTACATATACCTCCATCCATTGTTT
This sequence comes from Propithecus coquereli, assembly GCF_000956105.1. NCBI lineage: Eukaryota > Metazoa > Chordata > Mammalia > Primates > Indriidae > Propithecus > Propithecus coquereli. The sequence goes on from NW_012153062.1 coordinate 3,833,687, forward strand.
CAACACAATTCAAAGGCCATCACTTTTGTGAAGACTTCCCTGAAGCTGATCACTATACCCTTTATGTTCAGGCTAGCAAAGGATGCTGTGGTTGAGGATGAGTAGTTTTAAACAGTCATGGGGTAGGGAAGAATATGCCGTGGCAAAGAAAATTTTGCTCATATTTCACCATTGCTTTTGGTAATAATTTTTGGAGCCTAGTAATAAAGTAAATCATTTTTTTAAAATGCACTGAATTGAATTGCAGAGAATTGAAGGACTGGAAACCCAATCAGATATCAATACTTTAAAAATGCAATTACTATTTTTATATTGTAACTTATTGAATTGTTAAAGATTTCCTCTGCTCTTTATGGTAACTTATGAAAGTATATGTATTAATCAGGGAACTCCAGAGAAACAGAACCAATAGGATATATAGAGATACATAGGAGATTTATTATGAGAATTGGCTCACAAGGTTATAGAGGGCAAGAAGTACCGTAATATTCCAACTGCAAGCTGGATAACCAGGAAGGTCAGTGGTATAATCAGTCCCAGTCTGAAAGCCTGAGAACTAGGGGAGTTGATAGTAATTTTCAGTCCAAGGCTGTAGGTCTGAGAACAGGGGTGAAAGGGTGGTGGAGTGGTAGTGGGGTTTACTCATAAAAGTCCCAAAGTCCAAAGACTGGGAAACCAGGAGCTCTGCTGTCCAAGAGCAAGAGAACATGGGTGTCCCAGCTCAAGAACAGAGAGAGAAAATTCACCAATCCTCTGCTTTTTGTTCTATCTGGGCTCTCAATGGCCTG
>NW_012153062.1:3849234-3852002 GCF_000956105.1 Propithecus coquereli
CAAATATACAGCATTCGTATAGGTAAAGCTATAAGCTAAAGCGGTAAAACTCTTATGGCAGAAGCTACAGAAATAAAACTTTTATAGTGGAATCAGGTATTGAGAAGAAATAACGGAATTATTGAGTATATAGTGGTGAGGGCAGGGCAGAGAGGAAGAAGGCACTGAAATGATATTTTATTACCCTGTCTTTTAGAAAGTATTTACACAAAAAGCTTATTTCAGTCTCGGGTATTCTTTCTTTACTTAGCAAGCGTGTCCCTGCATCTACTTGTACTTCTGACCGGTAAAATCTATGAGGACAGGGAAATGGATCCATCACACTCCCTGCATCCCCCAAAACTAGAACAGTGTCAGAACACAAACAGGCCATAGTAAATTTTGTTGAGTGAATGAAGAAGTGAGCAAATTAAATTTTCAGTCAGAAAATTATCATAAGAAATAATAAGAAAACTATTCTCAAACCTGATGTGTCTTCAATGGCAACATCCTTCTGTATTTTGTTTGTTTATTGGTTTTGTTTGGTTTTTACTGTGTGTCCCAGGGTCTAGTGTCTGACCACCTACCATTATGTAGACTGGAAAAGGGAAGAGAGAAAAAGGCATTCAGGAGAACATCCATTGCAGATCAGAGATTAGATCAAAGCTAGACAGATCTCATTTATTTTATTCATATGTGAATCATCAGCACTCATTCATCCAGCAGGAGATCAAATTCTACATGAGTATATCCTAGGTACGTGTACATCTGGTGATCCAGAGTGTGTGCTCACAGAAATGTTTATGCTGCCACAGTGAGCTGTCTGCATAAATATATTTCTGAAAAAACAAAACCACGGCTTGACATGACATCAAATGAGAATGTCTAAGAGAATAAAAGGAAAAATAATTTAGAAGCAATTAAGAAAATAATGCTATTGGCTCACACTTGAATAACTTGTTTTGTCTGATTAAAATTGAAGAAGGCATCAAAAATCAGGAACATGAGCCTGGTTGTTTCAGGAGTCCCAATTGCCTGGCCTCTTTATCTCAATTCCTACTTCCTCTTTGCAAAGACAAGCTACTGGTAACTTCTATTTTTATTCCTTATGGTTAGAAACACTTCAAAAACTGTAGGTTTTCAAACCTTCGGTGTAAAATATTGATATTCACCACAACAGAATTCATCATTTTGCAGCCTCCTAACTGAGTAGCACTGGCATACAATCATCTATGGGATATTGCACTTCATGTATATCTAAGCTCATTATCTTTTTGTTGTTTTGGGAAGGATCTTAGGCATCTACGCTGATGCAAACAATAGCACTCTGGCTGAGGCAGATGCAACACAGTTCTAGAAATGGGCATTGACTGGCATTTAGCAGATGTCCCTGCTGTGGAAGGAAGTCAGGGGAGGATCCTGCTTTTCTTTGTGGGAGCAGATGAGATTTTTCCTGGGGTGCTCCTGAAGTAGTCTTAGCCTCTCTACAAACTTCAGGCACACAGAAGAAAATATTGGAGCTACCAGATGCCTGGGTTCTTGACTTGGGGAATCGGTTCTACTCCAGAGAACCTTTGCTCCGTGTGGTCAAATAAGCTAAAATAGAACCAAAAAGAGTCTCTCTGCTCCTTTTTGTGCTTGGGGGAAATGAACCTTAGCTGCAGAAGGTGATGAGATTCATTGCACCCAAGAGAAAGCCCAGAGACAACTGAACTGTTCAGATAACATCCTCTATATCTGTCTGTGGTGGACATGGGGGATTTAATGTCAATGCAGAAGCTTGGTGAATGTGACACTTCCTTGCTCAAACCCACAGAATGATGTATTTTGGGAGTTTTTTTATCTTAATTAGGTCTTACAGTAGCTCAAAACCCTGGATACTCCTCTGTATAATTTTTACAGAAAAAACATAGAGAGGACTCTGTTTTCTTAGACTACAGAGTCTCTTTTCAGCGATTATGTACAGATTGGGGGAATCCACTGAATTGTCAATGGGAGGAGACCCAGGATGTGCAAGTGATTTTGTCTCAGTGAGTCGCAGAGATTCCTCGTCATAGCTTTAGATCTGCCATGAAATACAAGCCCAAAATTACTTTAAAATAAACTGTGTAGATTGCATATGACTTTAAATATATTGCTACTTTTTAACAAAATAGAAAATGATAGTACCATTATTGATGATGATGATGATAGCTAAGTTTTGGTGTATCTCTATGATGTACTTGGACTGCTCCATACTCTTTACATGGGTTATCTCAGTTAATCTACCCAACTAGGCATGAAGTAGTTTCTTTTATTATCCTTCCTGTTTTATAAATGAAGAAATATAGATCTAGAGAGGTATATGGTATATGGGAACTGTGTTTCTAACTTAGAGCTAGAAATGATCTTAGATAGCATCAAGTTCAGGATTCAGCAAACTTTTTCCTGTAAAGGGGCAGATCATAAATATTTCAGACTTCATATTTCAACTACTCAATGCTGCTATTGTAGAGTGAAAGGACCATAGGTAATGCATAAACAAATGAAAGTAGCTGTGTTGCAATATTTACAAGCCTGGTAGTGGTTTGGATTTGACCCACCAGCTGTAGTTTGCTGACCCCTAATCTATTCCACATCACTCATTTTATACATGAGAAAACTGAGACCCAGAAAGGTGAGGGTATTTATACTGCTGTGAGGTATTGGAAATAAGATGAGAGTCTCACGGGTCTCAGTCTTGTGTTCTTTTCATTGTACCAAATTCAAAAGGCCTCAACAATTAATATGATAATAAATTTTAATATCTT
>NW_012153062.1:3852052-3858694 GCF_000956105.1 Propithecus coquereli
TGCTTGAAAAATATCTATACATAAAAAGAATTTCAAGCAACATTTTGTAAAGTGTGAAAAGGTTCAATCACATTCTTTATAATATTTAAGACAGTAACAGAATTCGTTTGGCCAGCCAGCCCTAATTTGCCAAAATTATATTTCATATTCAGCCCTAGTGGCAATGCATAATGTTTTCTCAGCTAGTGAGACACAACCATGTCATTCTACTCCCAATGGAAACCTGTGATCAAATAATAATCATGACCACAAGTAACAATACAATGACATGACAAAAAATAAAATATATCTGTGTTGGTAACTCCTTGGAAATGACAGCAACTGGTGCTATGGTACTGATCATAATGCAGTTGCTTGTGATTTTATAGTAATGTCTAAGGTTGTGGTCCTCAACCCCCTGGGCCGTGAACTGGTACCAGCCCATTGCCTGTTAGGAACCAGGCCACACAGCAGGAGGTGAGCAAGTGAAGCTTCATCTGTATTTACAGCCACTCCCTGTCGCTCACATCACTGCATAAGCTCCACCTCCTGTCAGATCAGCAGTGGCATTAGATTCTCATAGGAGCGTGAATCCTACTGTAAACTGGGCAGGTGAGAGACCTAGATTGTGCGCTCCTTATGAGAATCTAATGCCTGATGATCTGAGGTGGAGCTGAGGGAAAGATGCTAGCACTGGGAGCAGCTGAAAATTCAGAAGATCATTAGCAGAGAGGTTTGACTGTACAATAAATGTAATGCACTTGAATGATCTTGAAACTACTCCCCTACTACCCCCTGCTACCCCACCTCCAGTCCATGGAAAAATTTTCTTCCATGAAACCAGTCCCTGGGGCCCAAAATGTTGGGGACTGCTGGCCTAAGGGCAACGAATATATATAATGGCAACAAACGTGCTTGAAATAAATAGCTAATCCTAGCTGGCCAACAAGGTATGGTAAAATGAGTTGGACCTGGCAGTTAGGAAACCCAAAAGTCAATATCAACTTTGTTACTAAATATACACTTTGTCAAGTCGTTTAACATCTTTTGCCCTCATTTCTCTACCTGTGAAAAATAAATGATCTGGAACTTTAGTTCACTTCTAGTTCTGAAACTTTTATTTTAATATCCTATTAGCATAGAACCAAGCATAAAGCAGGAAAGTGGAAAGGCCAACTTAAGGTGGTTTTCTAAGTTTATCTATTCATCTCCTCTTGCATTTTCTACAGTGTCCTGAGAGATTAGGAACACAGGGATGATGTGAGACTAAGGAAGGGGAAACTCAGGGGAAGGGACTTGCAGTGTCTTTTTATGCATTTGAAGCTTCAAGGGGGAATCATATTTGATTTGGCACATTGTGTGGAAAGTTATTATCACTACCACAATAAGGAGAAAATAAGTAGGCTCTAGTCACCCTAGCAAAGACAGGTTATTTATACCCACAGGCATGAGACTATAAAAGACCACCTCCATCTATTATAAAACCATGTGGGCTGGTTATTAAGCTACTCTTTCTCAAAATCAGATCCAACCTTCCAAACTCTGTTTTGTGATGCTGGAGTTTGGAACTCCGAAAACTACCATTTCTCCTTTGCCAGTAGGTTCCCTATAGGATTCCACCCATAGGGAGCTCTAGTCAGAGAATAGAGGGCAGCAAGAGACGTAAAGGGACTTATTTTTTTCCCATTTCCTTGCTATACTTGTTAGCATTCCCTCAGTAATGCACTTTATTCCAGCAGCGACCATTCGGTCCCCCTGTAGGTCCTTTCTGGAAACTCAGAACTAGTCCCATATTGCTGCCTCCAACTTATCCCCAACAATGGTGTCTGCTTCCTCCTCAGAGATGTGAGCTCCAGTTCCTCAGAGCTCCTAGCTCTGGCAGTTCCATTTTCTTTCCTCGTTCCCTCAGCCCAGGAGGTGTGTTTCTCACAGTTGACTTTCTTGTATTTCCTTGATGTTTCATTTTGCTCTTTTATTGCTTCAACACCTGGGTAACTGCCTCCCTGTATTAAATTCCCAGTCTTAAAATACCCACTGTGATGTCAGTTTTCAAGGCTTAGCTCTTGCTGATATACCATGTGTGATTCAAAAATTATCTTCACTTGTCAACTATTTTTTACCACAACCAGCATTTTCAGTAGAGAAGGAAGAACGGACATGGCCACTCCGAACTCCAGAAGACCCATAAAGGGTGATGTCCAGGCTCCCTTTCAACTCCCTTCACATTTATCAGTATTGATTTTTCCAAACTATTAACATTCATGACTAACAGATTCAGATTTCTTCAAATTTTAACTTTCAAAACCTGCTTCAGTCACCATAATTCAGAGAGGGAGAAGGGAAGGACTAATTTTTTTGGGAGAAAAGCAGAAGGGACAGAAATGTAGACTCTTGTCTAAGGTTTCAGAGCAACACAACAGAAGAGTGAGACATTAACCCAAGTTTCTGGCATCCTAGATCAGATTGCATTGAATTTCCTCAAAAAGTTAATTCTTAAGAATTCTATAATAAAATTCAAGGAAGTATTTTTCAAGCTTTTCTGACAATGTGAGAACAAATTTTAATATATATTTTGGCAATATTAATTTGTATATATATAGTACCGTGTAAGTAACGATGCACTTTCACAACCCTATTCCCATTGACTTCATCTCACAACAACGCTAGGATGTTGACAATGTAGAATTTTATCTGCATTTTACAGATGAGGAAACTGAGACTACAAGAGGTTCTATTGACTTACTCAACATCACCCACCTAACAAATAGACGGCTCCAAACCCATATAAGAAGCAGGTAGATAGCTCTATTTACCCCAAGTCCAATAATTCCTTTACTATATGAAACTGCCTAGTTAGTATTATGTATATTTATACTGATAACATTAATGTGATAACTCATTTCTATCTCTTTATAAGAAAAAACAACCATCAATAATTAACAAGTCATCAGAAGAGAATTCTATTCTTCACCTAATTATTTTATAATCGATAATATTTTAACTTGCCAAAAGCAGAAGAAAAGCATCAACTGAGTTCAAGTTACCATAATGGAAAATAAGAAAAAAAGTTACTCTGTTACGATAAGAAATGATTATTAAGCAAAATAAGTAATGAAAGCAAACCAAGTCTTGCCAATTCCTTTTAGAAAATAACCTTACTTTGCCTGGACAGTGCGTTATTAACATCTGAAAGAAAAATCAGGATTTTGCTCTGAGCAGCAGATTCAAGGTTAATGTGCAAAGGATACTGCCTCTTTGTAATTCATTCAATAGTACAATACTTTATTGAATAAAGAGAGCCATTTAAACTTTACGTATTGAACAATCGTTCATCTGTAAAATGTCAGAATGCCAAAAAAGCAAAGGAGTAAGTTACAAAGGATTTCTAGTTTCTTAGATAAGACCTTGAAGCAATATACAATATTGTTCAGATTAATAGATGTATATTAATAGCAATGGCAAAGTCATACTGTTCCCAACTCAATAGTAAAAGCCAAATGTGGAAGGCACCCCAGTTTATACTTTCGGGAATTCAGTATGACTAAAAGTAGATTCAGGTCAAGTAGCAGCCATATTTTATTTCAAGCCATTGTCTATAAGAAGTAGCATTCAGAGGCAAAAAATTCTTATCTTATTATTTTAAACCATCTTGTTAGTTTAAATAAATGAAATAATAGTCAACAGCTCTGGTAGCTATAGGCACATTCAAGAGTGTGAATTACATTGGGTATTTTGTCTGCTGCAATTGATCCTGTGATTGAAAGACAGTATGGACTATGCATGAGATTTCCAGCCCTAACTGAATCCAGGGCCCAAAGCAGCCCAGGGTCCTCAATTTTGAGTCTTTGCTAGTGCATGTTCAAGACTCTTTACCATATTTACTCCTTCTCCTTGCTACTACTCTATTGTAATATGCTGGTGTTCAGTAAAGGATGAGAGGGTCCCCTATGGCTATGGTTTGAATGTCCCCCCCCACAAAGGTTCATGTGTTTATCCCCAATGCAGCAGTTTTGAGAGCTGGGACCTTTAAGAGAGGATTAGGTCATGAGGGCCATTATCATAGTTTAATGCCATTATCGCAGAAGTACATTAGTTATTGCAAGAGTGGGTTCCTCATAAAAGGATAAGTTTGGCCCCTTTCTCCTCTCTCTCTTTTTGTGTACTTTCTTGTCCTTCCATCTTCTGCTATGAGATGACACAATAAGTAGGCCCTCACCAGATGTGGGACCCTTGACCTTAGACTTTTCATTCTCTAGAACTATAAGAACTGTATTTGTTCTTTACAAGTTACACAAACTCAGGTTTTCTTTAATAACAGCCCAAAATGGACTAAGACAGAAAATTGGTACCAGAAGTGGGGCTGTTGATATAACAAATACTAGAAAATATGGAAGCAGCTTAGAGGCTGGGAGAATTTGGTGCGATCATAAGTTGAGGCAGCAGAAAGGGATTTTGACAGTTGAACTATCATCAAAGATGATAACCAGGGATTGAGAGAAAGGAAAAAAGAGCCAAATACAAAATGCACATGGAGAGAATACATTAATTTGACAAAATTTCATCTTGAGGGAGGAACCAGCTCCCTTTTAAACAAAACCCATTTTGTGTACCCGCGGTGGACTCTTAGAAGCTACCAGACTAAACTAGATATTATGAAGCAATATTCAGAATTACTCAAAATTACTAACCAAAGTGTTACTTTTAGAAAGACCCAAATCAGAAAGCAACATTTCTAAGTCCTTCAGAAATTGAGATTCCTTTACAAGGGAGAGTCTAATTTGTTCCCATTTGTATTTTGTAAATGTGCAGGTTGTTAAAATATCAGTGACTGTTTTTGTTCAAGCTCTTTGACTCATACTCTAAAAGAAAAATTAAACTACACTAGCTCTCTTTTTATACCAGGCATTTTGTTCTAGTCATTAATGGTAGCAACTTCTTACTTAGAGGAAATCTTGTGATTTACATACTATTAAAGAATAAAGAAATCGGCTTTTTAAAAAATTTGCAGTATTGAAATCTTATGGAGACCTAACAAATTTTTAGTATATTTTTTACGATAGCTTTTAGATTTATTTCTCATTGTTCCTATGACTTTAGCTTTTGAAATGTTTCTTACTTCAAGCATCCATTCACATCAAGTACACTTCTGGGGTGGATTCGGCAAGATTGCAACTACTAACATCTGAAATTTTCAAACATTAAAAAATATCTATATCAGAAGCCATTGGTATTTCAAGACTAATTCTATCTTTTTTTCTCCAGTGACCTCAGCCTAAGGCCCTGGGGCTATTCATTGTTATGAAGAAGTTCAGAAGACTGGCAGCTACAAGTACCATGTTTAGAACGTGATTCACTCAGGGCATAAGGTAACATTTACTCCAGGTATTAATGGTCACAATCCACAAAGGCAAGAAATGTTCCACTTTATCTCTCCTTGGATATAACACACACAAAAATGACTGGTGAAAGTAGTCACTTTCTAATAACAGCTTCCAGAGGTCATGTAGAGATGATATTGTCACTGTGACGTGCATACTGTCGGGGTGAGGCCACTCTCAAAGAGACGTGTGTTTTTTTCTCAGTACTATGATAGAAAAACTGCTAGCCACCTGCATCCCAGTTGAAAGCTTCTCCAAATAAATAAAGAAAGAAGATTTCTCTCTGACTCACAGCAAGCACAGTGAAAACGACGCTACAATCCGAGAACAATACCTAGTGGGAGTAATATCTTTGGACCACAGCGTAGATTTCCCAGTCTAATTTAAAGTTTCTCTGGTACTGCAATTATTTGCAGAATTAATTGGGGTAGAATTGAAACCTATTTGTGTTCTTTCTCTAGTATTTCTCACAAAAATATCAGGGAAAAAAATGGATCAGCAACCATTTCCAAGGAGTTTTAGAACTTATCTCCTGAGTACAGTTGTGTGCAGGAAGCAGCCTGGTAAGCACAGCCTGGAAGGTAGGACCTGGTCTAAGACGCTGTGACAATGGCCCACAGAGTTCTGTTTGGACAAGTCTTGGACCAACATTGCACAGCCAGATGTGTGGCATGGAAGGACAATATGACTTATTGCAAAACTTCTTTGTTTCATAGAGATAGAAGAATGATACTGGAGTTACCATTTATCCCTGACACTTAAGCCAGAAGGGAAGGGCGCTGACACCATTAAAACCAATCCAGCAAGGGTCAGGGCTTTCCACACTTTGGGTGAGAAGCTCTACTTACTGATGTGGTTAAGGCAATAGACTGATCATTCCAGAATATGGATCTAATACTAGCAATGAAACTTAAAAGGTAAGAAGAAAGATTTCTTCTGGACCCTCAATGTTTGGGAGAAGAAATAAGGGGTAGGGTGTAAAAGGATGTAGAAATCCCGGGACAAGTTCTGGAGAAAGAATTCTATACTCTCCTTCACCAGATCTTCCTCTCAATGGCTTATATTCCTGCTGTCTTTCCTGTTTTCTAATTTAAGCCTATTTTGAGGAAGGAGTTGGAACTCACTCATAATTGAAAGTAACACAACAACCTACAGAGTCTTTCTTTCTCTCTCTCATGCACACATACACCCAAATATACAGCATTCGTATAGGTAAAGCTATAAGCTAAAGCGGTAAAACTCTTATGGCAGAAGCTACAGAAATAAAACTTTTATAGTGGAATCA
>NW_012153062.1:3861204-3916724 GCF_000956105.1 Propithecus coquereli
TCACTTGAAACTGACAATGCTTTATAGATCTTTATACTCAATAAAGGTTAATTTTGAACTGAGACTTTTCTACTTTACCTGGTTTCTATTGATGTGGTATACATAGCTTTAAGACCAAGCAGAAAAATCTAAAACTTATCAAATCAAGAATTAGTGAAGGCCAATGCTCAAATTGTCACAGACAAGATGATGAAGCTAGCTGAATAGTCCCACCAAAACATATGCAAAAATTCAATTGGGAGGAGAGCAAGACACAGGCCCTCACTCAGTTTCTTCCACCCACAGCTGTTGTCCAGATTTTTCTCTAAGTCTTCATGTAGACCTGTTAATACATTCCCTAATTGAAAAAGACACATTTCCCTCCCAAAATTCATGGCCTCTTAAATTTCATTTGAAATGTGATTCACCACAAAATTAAGTAATGATTGTTACAAGTTCTGAACGCTTGAAATATTTTCCATCAAGTTTAATTTAACAATGTATCAACAATAAAGCCATCAAGAAAAGAATACTATGCTATATCAAAGAGGTAACAAAAAATTGATCTTTGATGAAATGAGATCCTTTAACAGTAGTAATGACCAATAAAAGAACATGAATAGCTAAAATTTATTGTGTTTACTCTATGCCAGGGTTTGTGCTAAGGATTTTATATTTAATTCTAAAAACCACAAACAGGGACACAGATGCTCAGAGAGGTGAGGTAACTTATCACAGTTGTAAAAATCATAAATGGGAGAAGAGGAATCCCGGCAGCTAACTCCAGAGCCCAAGCAATTGTCCCATCTCTGGAGCCCAAGCCCTCAATTCAGTTTGCCAGGATTCAAATCTGTGGATTCCCCTTACTAGCTGGGTGGCTTTGGGCCAAATTCTCTGAGCCTCAGTTTCCTTATCTGTGAGACAAGCATAATTATGGTACTTCCTTTGTAATATTTGTGTGTACTTTAATGAGTTAATCCATGCAAAGAGCTTAGCAACACACCAACTTAAATTTTAGAGATGATTATTATAGCTATCAATATTGTTAAATATATAAATAAAATTTTCCCAAACAAACCCTTAGGTCCAAACAGACCTGGATTTCAATTCTGGCTCCACGATTGACCAGCTGTGTGATTTCAAGTTAGGTATCTAAACATTCTTATCCTCTACCAGATTTTCTTTCTGTAAAATGAGTATTAAAATACTCAGAGTCCACATGAGGATACAAAGAGAGGATGCTTCAGGGTCCCCATCACAGGGCCAGGAAGGGTGTTGGGAAAATATTGGTGCCCTTTAGACTTGCTCTAGCCATTCCTGCTCCTTTCCAACTAAGGGAATCCCACGGCAACTTCAAAGCGCTACTCCACTGGAACCCAGCCCCTGTCCTGGACACAGACTGCCAAATGGCTAATGAGCTCCTCAGCCTCTCAGAGTCTCAAGTCCCATGGTAGGGGAGAAGCATTAGGAAATCACAACAGTTGCAATAAGCTAAGTGCAGGACGTTGGCAATAACCTACTGCAAGTTTTGTGCCGGGGAATGTCTCAGAAAAACTCTGAGAATCAGTAAGAATTAGCAAGGCAAGAGAAAATTGTTAAAAGCTCCAGGCAGAAGGAATAACATAAGAAAATGCTCTGAGACACACAAAGTAGAACTTTAAAACAGATGAGAGTTTTCGGTGCTGCCGGAGCATCAAGTTCTAGAGAGGTCAAGAGATGAGGCTGTAGAAGGAGGACCTGGAAAAACAGAGCCACTAAAGGGATTGTGAGCATGGTGGGGTGGGCTGGCATGGTCACATGTACATTTTAGAAAGATTGCTCTGAGTGTACCTTCTTGGGTCCTATTCCACCCCTACAAGGCTTTCTCCTCACTCTGAAAACCACAACTCTGATCATTTGTGTCATTCATTTAACAGACAGTCACATATAGTTTTATTATTTAAATTATAAATGATCTTCCTATGTCTAGTGTTTTACTTCTTTATACCTTTTACAGTGCTTTACACACAATAAGTTTTCAACAATTGTTGAGATATCCCGTTGCTCCCTAAAGCCGGGACTATATCTTATGGTTCTTTTTTTTTTTTTTTTGAGACAGAGTCTTACTCTCTTGCCTGGGGCGAGTGCCATGGCGTCAGCCTAGCTCACAGCAACCTCAAACTCCTGGGCTCAAGCAATCCTACTGTCTCAGCCTCCCGAGTAGCTGGGACCACAGGCACGTGCCACCATGCCCGGCTAATTTTTTCTACATATATTTTTAGCTGTCCAATTAATTTCTTTCCATTTTTTGGTAGAGACGGGGTCTCGCTCTTGCTCAGGCTGGTCTCGAACTCCTGAGCTCAGAACGATCCACCCGCCTCGGCCTCCCAGAGTGCTAGGATTACAGGCGTGAGCCACCGTGCCCGGCCTCTTATGGTTCTTTTATATCCCCCTCATCATCAAGGAGAGTTGTACATAATTGAGTAATAAATAGCTTTTATTACTGAAAAAAAAATTGGGAAAAATGGTGTTCTTCTGTTCATCTTCACTTATAGCTGCCCTCGACCCACATTGTTTCTGATAGTTCTAAATGTAAAATCTAACAGGGAAATGTAAGTAAACAGAAAGCACAAACACATTGCTCACACACAAAATATCTCTTCCAGCTAAGATGAACTTCTTCAACTATCGTTCATCACCGTGGTTTAGAACAATCAGAAAAATTTGAAGCCTTTAAGACTAGATAGTCAAAAAAGATAAGAGGGTGTGTCAGCCAGAAATGAGGAGGCAGGTAGGAAAGTTTCTTACCAAAAATAAACAGTTTGGTATATCACAGTCTACCTATGAGCCCCTGCACCCCACCTGCAATCAGCCCTGCTCTGTGCAGAACAGGCGCTTCTGACATCTGGGTGAGCAAGATGGCCAATTCATCACCTATCAGAGAAATGCTTCCCGGAAAGGTGGGTGAAAGGCTGGTCATTTACCAATGAATAGGTTAATTAAAATATCCCATGAAGATGGTGACAGCAGTTGACATTTGGTCGCTTGCTGGAAACAATACAGAAACAATGACAAAGAAAGGAATTTCATCCTGTGTGAGAGCTGTGAATTGCCCAATTCTGGTGCCCTTGTGACATTTCCCAAGGCAGTTCAATGGAGTAAAACATAAAGTGATGTTTTTGTAACTCAGCTCTTCAATGAGGTATAAAATTCCTATTTCCCCCCAAATAGTCCTCTGGTTTAATAGGTAACTTGAATTTCTCTTCAATGACTCATAACAATACTAACAGTAAGTCACTCTGAACATAAGCTGGAGAGGTAGGAGCATTAGCTCCAGAGGTCTGAAAACAAGACACACCAGCTACAGACGGGCAGAAAATAGTCAGATAAGAAACTCATTCCAGGCTTTGTGTTAGGAAAGGAAGAAACTCATTAAACTGATTCACACTAACGTCACTGTGGCTATCATGAAATGAATATTCTTTAAGAAAAGAAGACCATAACATACTCCATACAGATCTTTAGCAATGGCTTGCTTTCTAAAAAAAAAAACCACATTTCTAGAGCAATCACAGTCAGTAAGAAACTCTGTGACCATATATCTAAAACCATTACTAGTAGCATATTCATCTAGAAGCGACTGCCCTTACATGGTAACCCCTGCCAGGAGGTCTGTTAATAAGTCAGCTTGGGCACCTGGGAGCCTAGGAATGATTTTTGGGGGGAGGAAGAAGAGCTAATTAAGAATCTTCATAATCTTCATGGGTATAGAGTGATCAGAATATTACGTTCAATTTTCCATAACTTAATAATGAGAGTGAGAAGGTGAGAGAAGAAAAGCTTTACCTGGTACGAGTAAGGCTGTAGTACTTGAATATACCTTTGAGTATATTTCTTCCACCCAGGCAATGTTCCATTTAGTGGAGGTGAGGTTTAAAGGATGGTAACATAATGATAATGACACTGATAAGAATGATCGTAATCACAGCAGCAGTCACCTATCGGTCTGCTGCTATGTGCCAGGCCGTTTGCCTCTTACATGTGGGATCTCTTATTCTCACAAGAATCTTCAATTTAAATGACATCACCTTCATTGATAGATACAGCCAAGGATCCATCAATTCTTCTTTCTGACAAATTTCTTTCTAAAAATATATACTCTAAAAATGGCAAGAGAATTTGATAGATTTTGCAGAGACCCGAATAGCTTCGTGCAATACCAAGAAGACTTCAGTGATGTCATTTGGGCATTGATGGTTCTGTTAGTCCATAGCTAGGTGGACCTCCTATTTGCATATTAAAGGTCAATATCATAAATTGCTTCCATCCCTCATATGGCAAGAAATTGGACACCACTCTTTTATTCTGCCTTATCCACAATTCAAGGCAGAAGTAAGGTAAGAACTTGTCAGGTCCTAGTGGAGTTTGGGCTAGAACTTAAATCCTGTTCACTTCCCTTCAAAGCTTTGAAGTCTGAATATCACTAAACTTCTAAATAAACAAAACCTACCAGATGTTTCTCATTTGAAGTTGTTCCACTCTCAATTTTACCACTTCCTTTGCAAATCTTATGTAGCTTTCAATGTCAAGCTCCCTGCCCTTTTCTCCTCTATGGATTTTGGTTTTCCTTTGTCCAGTCTGCAGTCCAGATTATGCAGGCACATATCTGTATCTGTTTTGTCCAGCTCATAGCCACCAGCCACAGATAGCTATTGAGCACTGGGACCATGTCTAGTCTAAATCAAGATGTTCCAAAGCTGTAAAACATACACTGGATTATTTTGAAGACTTAGAGAAAAAAAAAGAATGTAAAATATATCAATAATTGTTATTAATATATTGATTACATGTTAAAATGATAATTTTTTAATATATTGGGTTAATTCAAAATTGTACTAAAATTAATTTTACCTGTTTCTTTTTACTTTTTAATATGACCACTAGAAAATTTAAAATTACATATGTGGCTTACATTTCTGACTCAAATTATTAATATATTTCTATTGGACAAAACTGGTCTATATTATTCCAACTCAAAGTGTGGTACACAGGCCAGCATCATTTTATGTTAAAACATTGTTAGAAATACAGAATCTCAGGCCCTATTCCTGATCTCAGAATCAAATCTGTATTTTAACAAGAGCCTCTGGTTATTCATTAAAGTTTTTAAATTTCTGGTGTACAACATTAATTTTAACACTTTCATCATCTGTATTTATAGATCATCTGTTTCACATGTACAAGTTACACCTAAACAGGATGCAGTTTGGAGAAAAGACCAAAATTTGTATTTCTTGTGTAATTCTCATAGTACCTAGCTTAGAAGTATATACCTAGAAGAAACTGAATAAATTAATGACAATTTAAAAATTACTCTTTATGAAGTCAGATTGTTTCTCCACTTTCCTTACAACTGTTAAATTTTGATCAATGACCAAAAATATTATACAAGGTGGTGAATGAAATCTTCAAATAAAAATTAATGAAAAATAGCATGGCTTAATAATGATGTTAAGCTCATTTCTGTACTATGTAGCGTCCTATCCAAAACTTAAGTTAGGGAACTAAAGGGATTTACTAAAATCTTATAACATCACTACTGACTGCCATAGATGGAAAGAAGTCACATAAAATTACATTAACAAACAAAGTTATTACATTCGTCTTCCCTTAGAGTTGCCATCTGAAATTAAATCTGCTTCCTTCTTAGCTATAGGAAAATTGTTATAGAAATGTACATTAAAACCTGGATAAATTGTAAACAGAAATTTAGTTGATCATGTATTTGATGTAGATGATGAGAAAATAAGTTGATACCAATGATTTTTAAAAAAGGATGGAAGGGGGAAACTAGAAATGGACATATAAGAAATTCAGTGCCATTTCCTACCATGTTTATATCTACTTTTGAGCTATACAGAGTTGTCCTAACCGTGCTGACAATCAAATGAGATAGAAGTTGTGAGTGCTCTTTAAAAGATATTCTATATATCTATACTATATCTACATCACATACATACTATACTATAATCTATACTATATATCTACAGTATTCCCAGGGAAGAGGTATGGTCATGATGATGGCCTTGAGACCTTTCATTACAATTAATTATCAAGATTCTGTTATGAACACTAAACTCAAGGAAAAAAGGTTAACTATTATATAGAATGTTCGAAATGGTAGTGAAAACTGACTCATTGATTGGAATATCCTTGTTCTCTGAACATTTAACTTATTACAAGTTTTCCATCAGAAGATCTTCCAAGCTGGGTTTCAGATCATGCCAGAGGTTAGGTAGTCTAAGATTTTATATAGAGTTTCCATGTTAGTCTTATTCTGAAGTGAGCTTTTATTGCTGACCTCAAAAGTAGTTTTGGCGTTGAGTTGTTATTGTTTTTCAATCTCAGAACAACTAATATCCATTAGATTATAATAAGTCACTGTAACTCCTACATTAATTATTGTAATTTCCCTGTGATGTCAGGATAATGTACTGAAGACACGCAAAGTTGTTTGTTGCATGAGAACAAAATAATACAGAAATTCTTTACTAATTCACAATTCCCATTGGAACAGTGAGGGTAAATGCTATAACATTTCAAGCTCCTTCTCAAAATGAAATTTTTTGTGAGGTCCATAAAGGAAGAGACATCCCCCTTCAAATATAATACTTCCTCAATTCCCTTCCCAATGGAAGAAAGAGAAAGTGAGGGATGAGATGAGGGAGAATTTGGTAATTCTCTTTATGAGGTCCCATGTATTCTTTCTGTGGGCTGCTGGCATTGCAACATTTCATAATAAACATTTCCAAATGGATACAAATTCTCTCAATTTTTCGGTGCCAAGAATATTATGTATACCTGTATGTATTTACATCTGATACAGGAAGATGAGCAAAAAAAAAAAGAATACGCCTTCATCTGGCAAATAGAGAAAGGCAAAGAACTCATTTTTAACTACCCAACTATAGCCTAATCACAAAGGAGCCTGTACAGGTACCCTGGGACAAAAGGAAATGCAGACACAACCAGCTGGCTCTACCTTAGGTGAGTAAATGCAGGATTTTGAGAAGTTGTTACTTGCCACAAAGCTCTATCTAGGGACACAAAATGGAGCAGAATGCAAAGTTATCAGTGCTTTCCAGTATCCAAGGGCAATTTTTGTGCTGTAATTCACCCCAATTTCACTTTCACGTTCCCCACTTAGGACTTCCCAACAAAATAAAGAATGAAAATAGGAAGAAAGAGCCAGGAGAGAGTTATCACAGCCTGAAATTTGGAAAATGGAGTTAGACATATTCCGGTTAGAGGACAGATGAAAGACTGATGTGCTGAAGTTGAGGTGGGATGAGAGAAGTTATGTATACAACACTCAGAACCCTGGACTGCAGGGGATGGAAAGGGGTGGGGGAGTAATACGGTTCATTCTAGCATTGTTCTTTACTCAAAGTTCTTGGCACATTGGAGCCCACAATTAGGGGCATGGTTTGCAGTTTGTAAATACCAATTGCCATTTTGGTAGTAAAAGAGGCAGGCAAAGAGTTGTAGGCCAACATTACCCATTTTAATGTTGACTGTAATTCTGGTCTTTGGTAATTATTGCCTTTAAAAAAAAACTGGATTGTTTTTAGCAGCAGTGTGCATAATTTATTGCCTGTGGCATATCAATTGGAAAATAGCTAAAACTTTAAATACTGGCTAACAAAATGAAAGTCATTTTATTACACAAAGAAAATTAACAAAAATAAACAAATGCCCACAATTTATAAGGCTAGTCTTTCCTTTTGTTTTGCATGTTTGTAAACTACTTTCAACGGCTCACAAAACTCCTAGGTTTACAAAACTAGGTTTGCAAAACTCCTTCACAATTTCTATTTCTGACCTTGGTAAGATAAGTAATCTACAAGCTTTAGTTTTCTACACTACTAACACCTCCCAAATATATAAACCTATAAAGTCACAGCCCAGCATGCAGATTGCTTTTCCTACTTTTGATCTATCGAAGCCAATTAAGTAGTTAAAGATCATTTGCACAGTCGAAATCTTGGTTAAATAAACAGCATTTCTATGGCCCATTCCAGCCAGAATGTGCAAGAAGAAAATGTTCCAAGGATAAATATTCTCTTACATCTAGTATTATGGATACAAACAAAATAGCAAATGAAATATCCAATTTTTTGGATGAGAGCCTTGTAAACGCATAGCTTATGCTGGCATTTTTACTTGGCTACTCTAAGGAAGGTCACTAGGAAGACCAGTTAGTACTCAGAACCTGTTCTCTGCATATTCTCTTTATGCTCTTGCTCTGGCTAGAATGTGGCTCTTCCCTGAGGGACACTGCTTCCTGCAGCCCCCTCAAATGGTACCAATGTTGTCCTCCCATAGCCTTTACCCTACTGGGTCAGCACATGGATAAGTCAACACTGAGACCTTCCTTTCTGCTTTCAGACCGTTCTCCCTCCCTCTTCTCACAAAAATCTCCAGCTTCAAATCTCAGCAGACTGATTCACCGTGCCCTTCGTTATGGCTATCATACAATGACCTTCCCCCAACCCCGGTCATTTCCCCGTGACTCTAAACAATTTTAGTTCCTGGCCTACCCTCACTCACTTCAGTACTTACACTGCCTTTCCTTTCGGTGATGATGTAAATGATCTCTCTAATAACCTGACCTCTCAGAACTTTGGATTTCTCTCCTCCCTTGATCTTGTATTCCCTGTACGCCACCCTAATTTGCTACTTTCTCTTATGGTCACTTTTTAGACCCTATCATTACCAGCAGTAAAATCCTCCCTTGATCCCAATTTCATGCCCCTCACTCTGCTGACCATTTCCAATCTTTCCAGCTCATTCCTTTAGCATCCCGACCTCAATAGGCCCTCTAATCCTGATGATCCTACAACCTTTCAATGATGGTCAACTCTTGATGTCCTCACTTTCCTCTTTACCCACTTAAAATTCTCTGGGCCTTTGTAAATAACCCAGACTTCTTTACTTCTCACTTGCTTTGCTTCATTCCCCAAAGAAAACCACAATCCTGGTTAAAGTCAACTCTCTCTCTGTACTTATGCAGTTGAATGTGGCTGGGATACAGTGTATATCTGGGAGCAGGAATATCGAGGCCCGTTTTAGAATTCTGCATACCTTACTAACTAGGTAAATCAATAGATACCTCTTAGTATCCTAAGCATATAAGAGGGGAAAAAAGCAATTGACAGTGTGATATGATTTAAAAGAAAATTTGTTTGGGCGGGTGCAGTGGCTTATGTCTATAATCCTAGCGCACTGGGAGGCCAAGGCAGGAGGATTGCTTGAAGCCAAGAGTTCAAGACCAGCCTGAGCAAGAGCAAGACCCCATCTCTACTAAAAATAGAAAAATCAGCCAGGAAAGGTGGTGTGTGCCTATAGTCCCAGCTGCTTGGCAGGCTGAGGCAGAAGGATCCCTTGAGCCCAGGAGTTTGAAGTTGCAGTGAGCTATGATGACACCACTGCATTCTATAGCTGGGATGATGGAGACCCTGTCTCAAAAAAAAAAAAATTGTTAAATCTTTATCACTGGCTCCCGGCACAAGACCCTCAAAAACCCTTGGAACATCCCAAGTAAATGTTTTTGTTTTGCTAATGAAGTGACTTCCTAAATAGCTTCAGCCGGACCCCTTGACCTCTGGGGAAGAGGAGGGAGGTAGAAATTGAGTTCAATCACCAATCAGTCTTTGTGATTTAATCAATCTGGCCTATATAATAAAACCTCCATAGAAATTCTTGAACCATGAGTATGGAAGCTCTATGCCCTACCTCACCTCCATACCGTGCACTATGCCTCTCTCTATTTGTTATTACTGAATCGTACTCTTTATAATAACACCGGAATCCTAAGCATAGCACTTTTCTGAGTTCTGTGAGTCATTCTAGGAAATTACTAAACCTGAGAGGGGTCATGGGAATCCTTGAATTTGTAGGTAGCTGGGAAAAAGTGCAGATGCTTAGCCAACATCTGGGACAGCTGGCAACTGAAGTGGGGAAGTCATGTGATGCTGAACCCCCCAACCAATGCAGTCTGCTCTAACTCCTGATAGTGTCAAAATTGCATTAAATTGTGGGACATCAGTTGGTGTCAGACAACTGATGATGAAAAGCAACAGAGATAGATTCTGTTCTCTAATTAACTTTTAATGATTACCTAATGTAGAATTTGAGAATAATTTGCAAATAGTAACAAAAACATTGAAACAAAGAGGCAACAAATTTCAGCAAAATATGTAAAAGTACACACAAGAAGGATTATCAAAATCTAGAAAAAGAAAAATCACAAACTGGACCAGAACAAATGATACACTCCCTTATTTACAGATAAAGTTTCTTACTAGATTTCCAATGAGAAGGAATTGAATGTTGAAATGAGAACTCCACCATAAGCCCTTGTCATTTTATTGTATATATTTATGCCTAATTTAACTAGAGAGAAAATTGGCATGAAGTTCTGATTTGAAGATATGAATCTTGTTGTTTTCAACATCATTTTGTAATTTTCACAAAGCCCTGATTTTGAGAATTCCCTCCATATTGGGGAGGTAGCAGACAGAAGTGAATGAAGAAAAACAGTGGCTATTGCAGAGGTAATGTAAGGTCCCTGAGCT
The DNA here is from genome assembly GCF_000956105.1 of Propithecus coquereli. Classification (NCBI taxonomy): domain Eukaryota; kingdom Metazoa; phylum Chordata; class Mammalia; order Primates; family Indriidae; genus Propithecus; species Propithecus coquereli. The sequence continues at coordinate 3,871,800 of NW_012153062.1, forward strand.
GATAAAAGGGAGAATTTCAAGGAAGGCATGGTTAACAGTGCCAAAACTTTGAGAAGGCAAAGAAAATGACCACCACTTAATTATTACAAAGCCCTTTTCATTTTTATCAATTCTCTTCTTCAAATGATCCAGACATCAACACAATATTTCAGAAGCTGTGGGCTCAGTGCAGGGTGTGGGGAACCAATCATGGCCTATATACCCTTCAGTGGCTCTGCAAACTGCTTCTAATATTTAGTCTTGGAAGAGGTTTCCAGGTATCCCCGCTGGAATCCCCTACACTCTTCTGAAGAGATCACCAGGCCATTTCCAACAAAGGAAAAACAGATTAAACAAAAGAAGATTCTGATTAAGTAAAATATTGAATAGCCTAGAGTTCAGGAAATCTGAAGTCCACAGTCAGTTGAAAGTACTGACTTTTAATAAAGTATTTGGTTTCAGATTCAGGTTTCCCAGGATGGGGGATGCCGCTGAGGCTAAATTCATCAAGTGGCTCCCAGGTGAGGAGACAAAAGAACAGAAGCGACCCATGTAGCATAACTGTCTCATGATATAAAACTGATATCTTACCCTTCCTGGTTGGATTCTATAACCTCAAGTCCACTAGATTAGAAAATGGAAGTTAATAATTCTGGGGCTCAACTCTGCTATTCTATGTCACTTTGAACAAGATATTGACCTTTCTGCTGCACATTTTTTCTCCTCTATAAAATGATAATAATAACATTTTGCCACCTACCTCTCACAAATTTTATTATTGCTGATTTTCTTTTCTTTTACATTCCCACAATGTGCTGCTGAGTGTATAATATTACTCTCCAGAGTTTAAGTTCATAGGTGAGCTAATAGGCACAGGGCATATATATCATAGGTTTTTATATGGTTATTCACATCTACAGAATTTATATTCCTAGGCCCATCTCATAACAACCCAGTCCAGAGCACAAGAGCATATAAATACTATTTGCACAAATCAAAGTGATTGCTACTAGTTATACACTGCATTTTGTTTTTATTTCAATTCTTCATATTTAACTGGTTACCCCAGAGAAAACTTATGCCTAGAAAGTGATTTGAAGAGAAACTTCTTGCCTTAATGTGACCAGGGTTAGTAGTGTTCTCCTCTTAGTCTACCTGTGCTGTCATAACAAAATACTGTATAATGGGTGGCTTAAATAATAGAAATGTATTTTTTCACACTTCTCGAGGCTGGAAGTCCAAGATCAAGGTTCTGGCCAATTCTCTTTCTGGCAAAGGTGTGCTTTCTGACTTGCCGACAGCCATCTTCTCACTACATCTTCATGTAGACTTTCCTCAGTGCATGCACAGGAAGAGCAAGAGGATGAGCTCTCCAGTGTCTGTTCTTATAAGAATACTAATCTTATCAGATAAGAGCACCATGATTATGACCTCATTTAAACTTAATTACCACCTTAAAAGAGCTACACAGAGAAAACTATAAAACATTCATGAAGGAAATAGTAGAAGACACAAATAAATAAAAAGGAATCCCACGTTTATAGATTGGGAGAATTAATATTGTTAAAATGTTCATACTACCCAAAGTGATTGACAAATTCAATGCAATCCCTATAAAGATTCCAATGAAAGTTTTCACAGAAATAGAAAAAAGAATCCTAAAATTTTTATAGAACCACAAAAGACCCTGAACAGCCAAAGAAGTCTTGATGAAAAAGAACAAATCTTGAGGCATTATGCTATCTGACTTCCAAATATACTGCAAAGCCATAGTAATATTAAAACAGCATGGAATTGACAGAAAGAAAGACATATAGACCAATGGAACAGAATAGAGAGCCCAAAAATACATTTGCATTTACAGTCAATTGATTTTCAACAAAGATGTCAAAAACACCATGGGGGAAGAACAGTCTCTTCGATAAACAATGTTGGAAAAACAAGATATCCACATGCAGAAGAATAAAATTAGACCCTTATCTCACACCATATATAAAAATAAACTCGAAATAGATTAAAGACTTAAGCGTAAGAACTGAAACTGTAAAACTACTAAGAAAACATTGTTCTTGATAACATTGTTCTGGGCAAAGATTTCTTGAATATGACCTTAAAAACAAAAGCAGCAAAAGCAAAAATAAACATATGGGATTGCATCAAACTAAAAAGCTTCTGCACAGCAAAGGAAATAATTAATATAGTGAAGAGACATCCCACATATTAGGAGAAAATATTTGCAAACCATACATCTGGTAAGGATTTAATATCCAAAATACATAAGGAACTCAAACAACTCAATAGCAAAAAACCAAAGAACCCAATTAAATAGTGTGCAAAGAACCTAAATAGACATTTCTCAAAAGAATACATATAAATAGCCAACAGACATATGAAAAAATGCTCAATATCACTAATCATTAGGACAATACAAATTAAAACCATAGTGAGCAATCATCTCACATCTGTTAGAATGGCTCATGAAAAAGACAAAAGATAGTGAAGGTGTAGAATAAAGGACTCTTGCACACTGCAGGTGCAAATGTGAATCAATACAACCATTATGGGAAACAGTGTGAAGGTTCCTCAGAAAACTAAAAATCAGATTCCTGTATGATCCATCAATCTCACTTCTGGGTATATATCCAAAGAAATTGAAATCCGTATGTCGAAAAGATAACTGCACTCCCATGTTCATTGCAGCATTATTCACAATAATCAAGGTATGGAAGCAACCTAGGGGTCCATCATCACGTGCATACATAAAGAAAATGTGATATATATACACAATGGAATACTATTCAGCCTTAAGAAAGAAAGAAATCCTATCATTTACAACAACATAAATGAACCTGGAGGATATTATGGTAAGTGAAATGAGTCAGGCACAGAAAGACAAATATCACATGATCTCACTTGTATGTGGAATCTAAAGCAGTTGAACTTTTAGAAGTAGAGAATAGAATGGCTGTTATCAGAGGCTAGGGGAGGAAAGGAGCAAGGGAGAGGGGAGATGTTGATCAAAGGATACAACATTTTACTTAGGCAAAGGGGAATGAGATCTATTGCACAGAATGGTGAAAATATTAAATAATAATGTGTTATATATTTCAAAATTGCTAAAAGAGTGGATTTTAAATGTTTTCACCACAAAGAAATGATAAGTATGTGAGGTGATGATTTGTTAATTAGCTCGATTTAATCATTCGATGATCTAAATATGTAACAAAACATTACACTTTACCCCATAAATGAGTACAATTATTATTTGTCAATTTATAAAAACCTCTTAATTACCTCCTAAAGACCCTATCTCCAAATACAGTCATAGTGGGGGCTAGGGCCGTGGCATGTGAATTTGAAGGGGAAACAATTCAGTCCATAGCAGTTGTTCAAGAAGCATGATTTGTGGGAGATTTGTAATAAAGGGAGGAAAGATCTTGATTAAGTGGCAAGGTGATATGCTAGTACAGGTGTGTTTAATTTCATGAGAAATTTTATTACCTAAACCAAACTTTTAAGACAAGAAGACTTTTTAAAAAATATATTTTTTAATAATTTGTATTTAAAATTTAATAATTTCATTTTTAATAATTTGTATTTAAAAATTGTATATATTTCTCACATACAACATGATGTTTTGAATATGTATATATTGTGGAATGGCTAAATCAAGCCTATTAACATATGCATTACCTCACATACTTATCATTATTTGTGATGAGAACATTTAAGACTTACTTTTTCTTTTTTTTTTTTGAGACAGAGTCTCACTCTGTTGCCCAGGCTAGAGTGCCGTGGCATCAGCCTAGCTCACAGCAACCTCAAACTCCTGGGCTCAAGTGATGCTCCTGCCTGAGCCTCCCAAGTAGCTCGAACTACATGTGCACGCTATCATGCCCGGCTAATTTTTCTATTTTTAGTAGAGACAGGGTCTCGCTCCTGCTCAGGCTGATCTCAAACTCCTGAGCTCAAGCAATCCTCCCACCTCAACCTTCCAGAGTGCTAGGATTATAGGTGTAAGCCACTGGGCACAGCTGAAAATTTACTTTCTTATTGACTTTCAAGAATACAATACTTTGTTAATAATTATAGTCACTAAGTTGCCCAATACATTTCTTGAACACATTCCTCCTAACTGAAATTTTGTGTCCTTTGATCAGCATGTCTTCAACTCCTACCCTCAAGCCCTGGTAACAACCACCTGCTCTCTGTCTGCTTCTGAGTTCAACTTTCTTAGATTTCACATATAAGTGAGATCATGCCTCATTTGTCTTTCTGTGTCTGATTTATTTCACTTAACATGTCTTCCAGGTTCATATATATTGTTGCAAATGACAGAATTTCTCTCTTTCTTATGGCTGAATAGTATTCCATTGTCCATCTACCACATTTTCTTCATCCATTCATCCACTGATAGACACTTAAATTGATTCTGTATCTTTGCTATTGTGAATAATGCTATAATGAACATGGGAGTGCAGATATATTTAACATACTGATTTCATTTCCTTTGGATATATACGCAGTAGTGAGATTGCTGGACCATATAAAAGTTCTATTTTTAACTTTTTGAGAAATTTCCATATTGTTTTTCATAACGGCTGTATTAATTTATTAATACATTCCCACCAACAGTATACAAGAGTTCACTTTTCTCTACCTCCTCACTAATTTGTTATTGTGTGTCTTTTTGATAATAGGTATTCTCACAGGTGTGAGGCGATTGCACTTTGTGGTTTTAATTTGCATTTATTTGATGATTAGTGAAACTGAGCATTTTCTTCATATATCTGTTGGCCATTTCCATGTCTTCTTTTGAGAAATGTCTATTTAGGTCCTTTGCCCATCATTTAATTAGGTTTTTGTTTTCTTGCTATTGAGTTGATTTCTTATGTATTTTGGATGTTACCCATTTATCAGATGTATAGTTTGCAAATATTTTCTCCCATTTGTAAGTTGTCTCTTCACTCTGTTGATTTTTTGTGTGTCCAGAAGCTTTTTAGTTTGATGTAACCATTTGTCTAATTTTGCTTTTGTTACCTGTACTATGGAGATCATACCCAAAAAAATCATGAAGTTTTCCTCCATGTTTTCTTCTAGTAGTTTTGTAGTTTCAAGCCTATGCTTAAGTCTTTAATCCATTTTGAGTTTATTTTTGTATGTGGTGTGAGATAAGGGTCTAATTTAATTCTTCTGCACATCGATATCACATTTTCCCAACACTGTTTATTGAAGAAACTATCCTTTCCCCATGAAGTTTTTGGCACCTTTGTTGAAAATCAATTGACTGTAAATGCATGGACTTATTTCTGTTTATTTATGGCTATCTATTCTGTTCCATTGGTTTATGTGTCTGTTTTTATTCCAGTACCATGCTGTTTTAATTACTATGGCTTTGCAGTATATTTTGAAGTCAGGTAGTGTGATGCCATGGCAAGCTTTGTTTTTTTTTGTTTGTTTGTTTGGTTGGTTGGTTGTTTTTTTTCAGTGAAGATTTCTTTGGCTGTTTAGAGTCTTTTGTGGTTCTACTCAAATTTTATTATTGTTTTTTCCAATTCTGTGAAAAGTTTCATTGGAATTTTTATGGGGATTGTATTGAATCTCAATAATACTTTGGGTAGTATAACATTTTAACAATATTAATTACCTCAATCTGTGAATAGGGGATATCTTTCCATTTGTTTGTGTCTTTTTCAATTTCTTTTATCAACGTTTTCCACTTTTCAGTATACGAGTTTTCACTTCCTTGTAACTATTATAAATGAGATTGTTTTCCTGATTTCTTTTTTGGGTAGTTCATTGTCAGTGTATAAAAATCCTGGTGAGTTTTTTATGTTTATTTTTTATCCTGAAACTTTATTTAATTTTTTATTAGTTCTAAGAGTATTTTTAGTGGAGTCTTTAAGGTTTTTAATATATAATATCATGTCATCTGCAAACAGGGAAAATTTAACTTTTTCCTTTCTGATACAAATTTCTTCCATCTCTTTTTCTTACCTTTTTTTTTTTTTTTTTCAGAAATTATTACCAACATTTATTGTGCCAAGCACTGTTCTAAACCCTGGGGATATAGCAATGAATAGAATTCCTAAAGTCCCTACCCTCATTAAGTGGAGATAAGAAGACAATAAACAAACCAATTAGTACTTCACTTGTAATCTTGGTGAAAGTCGTCTCACTTTGCTATCTATAAAACTAGAAAACTAATATCATTATATAAGTATCATTATATCCTTCTCAAACAAAAATTATGTCAAAGACCTATAAATCAGTAAGGCTTGTCTCCCGATTTCTCCAAATTTAACTGTCTCCAGTGGCACATACATAACAGAATGCAGGCTAGAGTTTGAATTGTAAGCCATGCCATGAAATACAAGAAAAATAACTGGATCATGACAGGGCTTAACATAAGTCTGTGTGCTATTAGGTTATTAAGTATGAAATGTCCGATTTCCTTCAGTAGCAAGTTCGACAGTTGACATCTCTTTTTCTTACTTGATGGCTCTGCCTAGGACTTCCGTTACTATGTTGAAGACAAGTGGCAAGAGAAGGCATGCTTGTCTAGTTACCGATACTAGGAGAAAGGCTTTCAAATTTTTACCATTGAGTATGATGTTAGCTGTTGGTTTGTTATATATGGCCTTTATTATTTTGAGGTACATTTCTTCTATACCTAATTTGTTGAGAATTTTTATCATGAAAGGATGTTGAATTTTGTCAAATATTTTTGTATCTATTAAATTGATCATGTGGATGGTTTTTGTTCTTTATTCCTTTAATGTTTATCACATTTATTGATTTGCATATGTTGAAACATCCTTGCATCCCAAGCATAAATTGCACTTGATCATGGTGAATGATTTTTTTAATGTGCTGTTGAATTCAGTTTGCTAGCATTTTGTTGAGAATTTTTTCCTCTATGTTCATCAGGGATATTGACCTGTAGTTTTTTGTTTTTGCGTTGTTTTTATTTCCTTGTAGTGTCCTCCTCTGGCTTTCATATCAGGATAATATTGGCTTTGTAAAATGAATTTGGAAGTATTCCCCTTTCAAATTGTTGAAAGTTTAAGAAGGATTGGTATTTGTTATTCTTTAAATGTTTGGTAGACTACACCCACGAAGCCATCAGGTCCTGGGCTCTTTTTAATGAGAGATTTTTTTAGTACTAATTCAATCTCCTTACTCATTCTTGGTCTGTTCAGATTTTCTCTTTCTTTATGATTAAGTCTTTGTAGAATATATATGCCTAGGAATTTACCCATTTCTTCTAGGTTACCTAATTTTTTGATGTATAGTTCATAGTGAGTAGCCTCTAGCCTCTTATGATCTTGTTATGATTCTGTGGTATCAGTTGTAATATCTCCTCTTTCATTTCTGATTGTATTTATTTGAGTCTTCTTTCATTTTTTATAGTCAATATAGCTAATGGCTTGTCAATTTTGTTTATATTTTCAAGAAACCAACTCTTACTTTCATTGATCTTTTCTATTGGTTTTTTTTTTAAGTCTCTGTTTCATTTATTTCTGCCCTGACCTTTATTATTACCTTCCTTCTTCTAATTTTGGGCTTAGTTTTCTCTTATTTTTCTAGGTTCTGGAGGTGTTAAATTGAGTTATTTGAATTTTTTTTTTTTTTTTTGGATGCTGGTGTTTATTGCTATAAACTTCCCTCTTAGAATTGCTTTTACTGTAGCCCATAAGTTTTGGTATATTGTATGCCCATTTTCTTTTGGCTGAAGATATTTTTACATTTCTCCTTTAATTTCTTCTTTGACACATTGGTTGTTTGGTAGTGTGTTTTTTAATTTCCATGCATGTGTGATTTTTTTGAAATTCCTTTTGTTATTGATTTCTAGTTTCATAGCATTATGGTTAGAAAAGATATTTGATATAATTTCAATATTTTTAAATTTAAGACTTGTGTTATGGCCCAATTTAAAATCTATCTTGAAGAATATTCCATGCGCATTTGAAAAGAATGTATATTCTGCTGCTGTTGAAGGGAATATTCTGTATATATTCTGTATATATACATTTGGTCTAAAGTGTATTGTAAGCCCGATTTTTTTATTGGTTATGTATCAGGATGATCTTTCTATTGTTGAAAATGAGACAGTTAAGTCCCCTGTTCCCCTGCTATTATTGTACAATAGTACCCCTATTCATTGTTTAACATTCCACAGTTTCAGTTACGTGATCAACTGTGGTCCAAAAATATTAAATGGAAAATTCCAGAAATAAACAAGTCATAACTTTTAAATTACATGCCATTCTGAGTCATGTGATGGTATCTTATGCCATCCCAACCCATCCCACCCAGGAATCATTCCTTTGTCTGGCATGTATACACTGTATCAGTTACCTGCTTGTCAACCACTTAGTAGCTGTCTTGATTATCAGATTGACAGTAGCAGTATTACTGTGCTTGTGTTCAAGTAACACTTATTTTAGTTAACAGTGATCCCAAAGCACAAGAGTAATGATGATAAAATTTCATTTGTATGGAATAACCATTTTCATTCCTTAACGTTCCATCTCTGTGTGTCCTTAAAGGTGAAGTGAGTCTCTTGTAGGCAGCGTATAGTTGAGTCCTATTTTTTTAATCCATTCAGCCTCTCTCTATTTTTTGATTTAAAAAATTAATCCATTTATATTTAAGGTAATTATTGACAGGTTAGGACTTATTACTGCCATTTTGTTAATTATCTTCTGGTTGTTTTGTAACCCCTTTGTTCCTTTCTTCCTCTCTTACTCTCTTCCTTTGTGATAGATAATTTTCTCTAGAAATATGCTTTAGTTCCTTACCTCTTTATTGTTTGTGTATCTACTATAGATTTTTGCTTTGTGGTTACCATGAGGTTTACATAAAACATATTATAGTTATAGAGCCTATTTTAAGCTGACAGCAAATTAATTTTGATCATAGAAAAAAAATTTACTCCACACCTCCCCCCTGCATTTTAAGTCTTTGATGTCACAACTTACGTCTTTTTATATTGTAATCCCTTAACAAATTATGATAGGTGCTATTAATTTTAATAGTTTTGTTATTTAAATTTCATATTCAAGATATAAGTGATTTATAAACTGTCATTATAGTATTAGATTATTCCAAATTTGACTGTGTACTTACTTTTATAAGTAAGTTTTATACTTTCGTATGTTTTTGTTTCATATGTTTTGTTCGTAATTTGCATGCTTTTCTTTCAGTTTGAAGAATTCCTTTTAGCATTTCTTATAAAACATGTCTGCTGGTGATGAACTCCCTCAGCTTTAGTTTATCTTGAAAGATCTTTTCTCAACTTCATTTCTGATGGGTAGTTTTGCTGGGTATAGTATTCTTAGTTGGAAATATTTTTTTCCTTTAACCACTTTGAATATATTCCACTCTCTCCTGTCCTATATGATTCCTGCTGAGAAGTCCATTGCTAGCCTTACTGGAACTCCCTTATGTGTGATATGCTTCTTTCTCTTATTGCTTTCAGGATTATCTCTTTGTCTTTGACAGTTTGATTATAATATGTCTTGGTATAGTCTTGTTTGGATTGAATCTAATTAGAGCCATTTGAACTTCCTGTACCTGGATATTTATTTTTCCCCAGATGTGAAAAGTTTTCTGCTATTATTTGTTTAGATAAGTTTTCTGGGCCTTTGTCTTTCTCTTCTTCTTCTTGTACATCTATAATTCAAATATTTGCCCTTTTGATGCTGGCCTATACATCCTAAAAGCTCTCTTCATTCCTTTTTTTCTCCTTTGACCGTGTATTGGCCTGAATTTTGAAGCTGTCTGGGCCAACCTGCTGGTCTAAAACCTGGCTGGTTCTAGAGCCTGGACCACAGAGGCTAACCTTATGACTAGGGCTATAGAATCTAGCCTGGTATTGGAGTAGTCCAAAGCCTGGGGCCATTGGGCCAACTGAATATGTGGGGTTTGCCTGACACTAGCCTTGGGACCCTGGGTTCAGCCTGGTGGTGGGACAGGAACAAAGTATTCCAGGCAAGCTTGGAGCTTGGGGCTGTGGGATTCAACCTAGCACCAAGGAGGGCCTGGAGACTCAGTCCGCAGGTACTGGCTTGTAGTCTGAGGCCAGGTTTTCTCAGTGCTGAGTTTTACTGGGGTAGACCCAGTGTTGCGGTCCAAGGTAATGTCCAGTACTCCTTTCTGTGTTTTCTCCCAAACACAGTGTATCTCTCTCCACATTGTTCTGTCTGCAGTTGGGGGCAGGGGGTGGTGACAAAGGTAATGTAAATCTGTCCTTTATACCCTTTTCAGTGAGTATTCTATTATTTCTGTGCTACACCCAGGTGCTATCATCTGTCGCTTGGTTTCCTTAGTTCTCATAAAGGTATTTCCATGCATGGATAGTTGTTCAAATTGATGTTTTTGCTGGGGGGAGCTCTGGAAAGTCCTATTTCACCATTTGGCTGATGTCTAGAATCTCCAGAGAAGTAGATTTGACAAGTGCTATGATCTAAATGTTTGTGCTCCTCCCCACCAAAGTCATATGTTGACATCTAATTCTCAAAGCAGCAGTATTAACAAGTGAGTTATTTGGGGGGATGATTCATTCATAAGGCCACAGGCTTCATGAATGTGATTAGTGCCTCCATAAAAGAGGCCTGACAAGCTTGCTCATCCCTTTTGCCATGTGAGGATTCAGTAAGAAGTTGCCGTCTAAGAAGAAGAGGGTGAGCCCTCACCAGACACCAAATCTGCTGGCTTGATCTTATACTTCCAAGATTCCAGAACTATGAGAAATAAAATTATATCATTCAAGCCATACAGTCTATGGTACTTTGTTATAGCAGCCCAAAATGACTAAGATAATAAGGAAGCTCAATACATTAAACAGATAAAAATGAAATAGTTCTCCTTAAAGCTGGGGTGAGAGGACCTTCACTCTACTATAGAAGTTCAACACCACAATACCTCATCAAAGAGAGCCAAGAGAGGTCCATCAGAACTCTTTATGGCAAATACGTCTAAATATTTGTAATCATATCTCAAATAGTCAAGCACCAACCAAGCACCCCATTCCTTTTCAATTTCTTCTAGGAAAATACCTAAGTTTAAGTAAGAATAAGCTCTTACCTATATTTTTATATGTCCGTCCTATTGTCTCAAATAGTCTGTGAATTTTTACCAATAAATGGCACACCTCAGATCTCTTTTATCTTCAAAGTTCTATGCAATGTCTTATATCTAAAATATTGGAGTATGATGCTTATGATATATAATAGACTTCAACCTGATTATACATTAACACAAAATCACAGACTCCTAGAACAGGAACGTATCTTGGAGATTACCTAGATAAATCTGCTCACTTCACAGATGAAACTGAGACCAAGAGCAAGAGAGTCTCTCAACCAGTATCAGAATGGTGTCACGAATTCACATCCCTGCATTCCTGATCCACTGTTTCTGCCCTAAAGCACATACCCTCTCAGAATTCATTTCTTGTGATCCCCAGTTTTGAACACAGAGACTCATATTTGTAAAATTGTGTGAGTTAAATTTTACTAGAGGGCCAGACCCTCAGCAAATTCAAAGTAAACCTGATATGCTCATCCAGCGATTTTCATTAAACATCTGACATTTATCTTATAGAGGTGAGTTTATCTTACCACAATTCTTCATTGCAGTCATGGGAAAATAGCAGCACTTACCATGGAAAGGTAAATATTATGGCAAGACAAATATTAACTTTTGAAAGAAACCACTCTAGCTGGTTAAAAATCACAAATGGCATCAATTGTTTAAGGTTTATACTTTCATAGTGTCTCTACGGACAATAGAGTTTTTTGAACTTAATCTGTTTTTCTTAGAGATTTGATTTTTGGGTAAGGGTATCAGGTTCTCTATTAAATACAAAGGAATTTCTTAGTTGCAGTGATAGTGTGCATCACAGAAGGAATTCATCCAGGGATATTTGACCTCTCTCTACATGGCTACACTTCTCTCACTAGGATCATCCATTCTGTGTCTATAAGTATTGAATCTGAGATACACAGAAATCCCTCCTGACTTAATCCATAGCTCAGCAGTGTTTAAGACAGCCAGAGATTTTCAGAGTTTTAGTCAGAAAATGACTTGGCAATGCCTACAAATCACCTATATGCTGTTCGCTCCTCCTTGTAGCTAGAGGGGAACAGCCATAAGAGAATAAATAATTAATCTGCCCCTCCTCATTCAACAGACCCTGGAGGAAAAAGAATGGAAGAAGGTCATGTTATACTTTATGCATTAGCTAGAACAGCCATTACCTCATTACCTCACATAATAAAGGCTGTTCCATCTCAGCCTCTTTCCAAAAAAATAAAAAATAAAAAGTAGCTTGTCCTGTCTTTAAGTTACCACTTTGTAAAAGGGCCCATAGAACCCATAGAATGCCTTAAAAGATAAAGAATCATCATGCAAATGCTTACACTACCAAGATCCTAGAACAAAAGGAATCCTCCAATGATAAATGTCCTCTGCTGGATTGCTGTTTTCTTTTCCAGTTTATAGAGGTGGTCTCCCACAACAGGGAAAAGACCATGGTAAATCAAAGACACAGGTGTCACCTACATGAATATGCAGAAATTGGCTTAAAAGTCCTTAAAGACTTTCTTGATGAATAGAACACATTAAAGTGTGTGTGTGTGTGTGTGTGTGTATGTGTGTGTGTCTTCATCTGGACCTACTTAGGGAGCAATTGGTTCATGGAAAACATTTCAATGGAACTGAGAAACCTAGGTAACGTGTAATGCCTAGTAGCTCTGAGTGCTCCCTGGAAGGTCAGAAATAAAAATGATCAACAAGGGAAAAAATACTGTATTCTGTATAAAGTGATATTATTAAATGGATATACAAAACTTATCTAAATAATTTGCACAATTTTAAACCTAAAAAGGAACATTAGAGATAATTTATCTATTCTGGTGATGATTTCAGATATTAAAATAACTTTGGATCTTCTTTTTCAGAAGTGTATCTAGATACGGGACCTATTCTTTTAACTATCCACAAGAATATTGTTCTCCTTTCTTTGACGGTAGGCTTTATTGTTCAGGAATGAATAGTCACTTACAGTCAATTTTTACAACCAGATAATAAATAGAAAAGGATAATAGTGTTATTGGCAAACAATGGTAAATGACTATAAGTTAATGAGTTGATAATTTAAACAACAATGAAATATTTTCCTAAAAATTGCACCCTGGTGCCAAAGAAAATTCCTGAAAAGTTTGACCAGTGGCAGAATTCCTGAAATCGGTACATAGCTTCCCAGTGAGACTATTTTAAAAGGCAGCTCTCAGTTGTAGAAAAAATGCTTCCCATTTAAAAGAAAAAAGGCCCATAGTTTTATAATTTACTGTACGCAAGTTGCATAAATATAGGCCAAAGCGATGACAATTTCATAGACTCTTGAAAGAGATCTATTCATAGAAAGACCTTGTGGCAATAAAGTTGTAAAATCCATTGTTTATGTAGAGTATTGCAAAGAAATGCAGCCACACACAAGAAATACAAAAAGAAGTAAAACACTCATCCCATAGGCCAGGCTGCTGGAAAATGAGAATGATATGAGACATGGGTCTCCAGAGATTAATGAGTCCAGGAGGGTTCACTTTTGTTACAAACTGCAAATCGGGTCTGCTGTAAGGTAGTTTCAGGTTTGGAATTTAGGGTTCCCCAAGGGTTCTATTTCAAAGAAAGAACTGTCTATGATGACGAATGTTTGAGGGTAATACATCAAATAATATCTTTATGTGCATGGTTGGGTTTTAAATCACCCCTTCTTGAAGAGAAAAATAAAATGACAAATTTTAATTCAAACGCCACGGGAAATGTTTAAATAGTAATACTAATAACAATAAAGCAGGCACAAAAAGGAAAAGAGAAGCATACACTTGTATTCTGGTTCAAGGTGTGTATGAGAAATAAAGGATGCCTTTGGGTACTAGGAGTTCTGTTCAGGAAAAAGAGAACTTTGTCAAGTTTTGGATTGTGAACATGTTCGAAATTTTAGCTTTAATGTTGAAGCTTTTGTTCCACTGATAAAACAAACCCTTGACCCTGGTAGAAGTAGTTTAAAATTATACTTAAAGTGACAAAAGATTACCCAGTCATCAATAACGCTTAGCAATAAAATGGTGATGCTAACTATAGCTTAATTAGGTGAATACCAAGTTGGCATGTCCAAGCTGAAGGGAGTAGAACCATGCTTGCCAGCCAGGAGAATACCAATTACCTAGAGTCTAGCCCAGAAAATTCACGAAGGAACTTTTAAACTCACGCCTGAGTTTTCTCATTTAATTCAGGGGGTCAACACATCTGAATGATGTTATAAACCCTCACATTTATTGATTTCCAACTTTTTTTTCCATTAGATACAGTTATGCAGTTCTATTTGCTCTTTGGCTATAAAAGTCATATACTATAGCTTATTGGTCTTTGTGATAAAAAAAAATATTGGCTAGTTGCATTTGTTTGGAATGTTCTAGGAAATATTGGCTAGGGGAAAATAAAATGACAAAAGAGGCTATGTGTTTTTTTAAAAAATCATCTCTTCTCCTGAAGAAACCTGACTTCTCTTCTGAAATCTTCCCAGTAGGAACCATAGAAAAATGACAGGGAGCTGCTGGTTGGCTTTTCTTGCTGCTAAAACATATGTTGTTATGTCATGTCCTAAACAGAAAACTGAAGCATCCCTTTCAAATTCTCAGCACCGCTGACACTTACAACAAGTGCTCTCATATTGGTTTTGGTCTTATCTGTTCCTAACAGACAGCCTCATGCCTTGGAAATTTGACCTGAAATAAAAATTCAGCCCCAAGTATCTGCTGTCAATTGCGCAGAAAATAGGAGATGACAGCAAAGTCACTTCTGCATGCTGAATTAGATCTCTTTCCAACATCTTCTAATGTCATTATTAGCACTCAAATACACTGTGTCAAAATGTGTCTGTGTAGGGAGATGGACTGGGCAACATCAAGTTTCCCTCTTAGTCGATTTGACAAGCTATTTTTAATACATACCTCTGCATAGGGAATTATTTAGGAAAGGCTCCTAACCCATCACAGAGATTTGGAGATAAAGACATTCGAAATGGACATATTCAGTCAATAGGAAGCTAGCTTTTACAATCCACTTGCAATTAGCTATTTAAAAATTTGGGCAAGGCAATTGTAAATTTGGTCTTATGGAATTTATAATCCAAAGAAGTAAACTCAACTTGGAGTCTTAATTTCAATGGGTCACAAATCAGAGTTGCTTTTGATTCAGGGTCTTTTGTGATGGTTCCATGAAAGATGAAGTTTCCATCTCCCGTGCGAATCTGTTCTCTGTATATAGAATTAAGCTGAAGTAACGAGGCTATTTTATTATTTGTCAGTATCCTTAATTTATTACTGCATATGGAGTGAATTAAGTTTGAGTTTTCACTAAGTTTCCCTACTCTGTTCCCAAAGAGCCACTTGAAAGATATTGATAAACCATCTGACAATTTATATATTACATAGTTTCCATATAAGATGACAAAGATCTGTTCTCATGACTACAGAAAGGAAGTCTAGGATAAATGCATGGAAACATCAAGTCACCAGAATTAGATGCAACATGAAATGGAATATTTTCTCAGAGTCGTAGAGAAAATATTTTATTTCAAGAGGGAATGAGTTTTCTATGATAAAAAGATATTCAATTGTTTTGGATGCTCAAGAGTGGATTGAACATCAGCAATAGTTATATTATTTGAATTTAAATGCCCCTTCCTCAAAACCTGGAGATCTATGATTTAATTATTCTTTGACTCAAAATAAATTGAGGCCATTTCTATTCAAGACAAGTACATGTGCAATTTCCAACATCCCAGAGAAAATATTCTGAAACTTTAGCTAATGACCAAACACCATATATACTATTTAGCTCTGACCTGAACTATACAGAAATTTTGAGAGTTATCAGCATCATCCTTTATCTGTCTCCCTGTCTGGCTTCCCTTTACCCCAGTACTCTAACCACAGATTCACACACACACACACACACACACACACACACTTTTCAGGAGGAATTCTCAGTTCTAAAAGATTTGCTCTGCAAGAAGAGTGTAACAGCTCCCTACATGGCATGACATTGTCAAAATGAGCCTCATGATTGAACCCTTGTTCAGGCACAAGTTGGGATAGGCAGGAGTGACAGTTAAGTCAGACACTCATGAAATCATCGAGTAGTTTTCAATTGCTGTTTGTCTTGTTATCTAGGTAATGTTCTGGAGGCAAGATCTGAACACGTTTGTGGAAGGAATCTCCTGTGGCTTCTACTGGGGAGAGTAGAGTGTCTCTGACAGAAGCAGATTATCAAATGGACATGGGAAGAAAAGAAACATTTATTGAATATTTATTATGTGCCATCAATTCCTGGGTATATTTGCATACTCTCCTTCATTTCAATATCACTATATCCTGTAAATTAGG
Organism: Propithecus coquereli; assembly: GCF_000956105.1. NCBI lineage: Eukaryota > Metazoa > Chordata > Mammalia > Primates > Indriidae > Propithecus > Propithecus coquereli. The sequence continues at coordinate 3,888,239 of NW_012153062.1, forward strand.
TATACTCATCCCCATTGCTATAGATCAAGAAGTATAAAATCCCGAAACTCTTCCCAACGAGGAAGAGGAACAATGTTCCCCTATTTGCACAGAATGATTTCCTCCCCTCTTCTCTACCTGCCACCCTCCAAACTGAAGTGTTCCAGTTCTTCTACACTCTCCTATTACAAGAGAGAAGAATGATGCTAGGTTGCTTCAGCATAAGGCAGGAAACAAGTGTGGTTTTTACCTACAGATATGGTGAGTAGAGTTAGAAAATAAAGTCCAGAAAGTAAACCAAGGGGAAAATCCGAGATTAGTCCAGGGAAATGTGGTTCCCAAATGATGTCTGAAAAGGAGAGTCTGAGCATTGAGAGCTAAAATAGAAGAAGCCAGGCATGGACATAAGAACAAAGATTTGCAGGTCAGACTGATTGAAATGATCACTAGTCCAGCCACAGTGTGGAAATGAGGACACCACACCTGGCTCCCAGAGCAGGGTTGTGTTGCTAGCCATTGTTGTTTGGTAAGGGAACAGATGAAGATGGCAAACAGACTTCAGTGATTTTTCATTAGTCACTTCCTCTTTGAATGTCCCCAAAGTCCTCCCCACACCTGTGGCCCAGCCAACCAGTTACCACATCTTCAGCATTGTCCCATCCTTTTGTATGTGACTTACCTCACCACATTTTCATTGTGCATCTCTGTCTAAATTCAGAGCTCCTGTTTGCATGAACCATGTCTCAAGCCACCTCATTCATAGCCCTGAAGATTTTATGCCAAACACCCAATGAGTAATTATTGAGTGAAGGGCTATATGAATGAGCAAACTTTAGAGTTACTCTGTGCATGTGCGTCCTAATGGCTATAACATATTTACTTCAATTCTTATTGGCATATTTATGTCAGGCATCTTAGCATTTTTGAAATTAGAATTTTTTTAAAAAGTCCTGTATACTTTAAAATATTGAGTCTCTTCCTCCCTCTTCTGCCACACAAATTGTTATTAAAACAATGATATGCCTTCTGTATTTTAGAATCAAGGAAATAGGATTTTTTATAAGAGGAGGAGAGATTCTTGGCGGTGTAAAATCTTATTCCAAAGAACTATCTTTTTTCATGACGGAGTGCTTGGGCCCTGTAATAGTGGGGAGGACATAACCTCATCTCTTCCAAATTCCACTGCCCTCACCACCTGCCTGCATAAAGCAGAGCCACACTACCAGGGAATTTAAAGGAAGAGTTGCTTTCTCATCCTAACTGGCAAGTGTGCTCCAGGAAGTATCTTTTTTTTCTTTTCTTTTCTTTTTTTTTTTTTTTTTGGTTTTGTTTTGTTTTGTTTTGTTTTGAGACAGAGTCTTCCTCTGTTGCCCAGGTTAGAGTACCGTAGCATTAACCTAGCTCACAGCAACCTCAAACTCCTGGGCTCAAGCAATCCTCTTGCCTCAGCCTCCCAAGTAGCTGGGACTACAGGTGCATACCACCATGCCCAGCTAATTTTTTCTATTTTTAGTAGATACAGGGTCTCACACTTGCTCAGGCTGGTCTCAAACTCCTGACCTGAAATGATCCTCCCACGTTGGCCTCCCAGAGTGTTAGGATTACAGGTGTGAGCCACCGCACCCGGCCAGAGTATCTTTTCATATGCATCTTATGAACAAGAAGTAAGAAGCAATACAAAGCCGTCAGAATGTAGGCTATTAGACTATTGGCTGAAGGTCGATGGAACAAACACTAAATAAAACATGCAGATGCCACTTTTGAATTCCCAGTCTTTTATCTGTGCTGCTTTCATGACAATAGCACTTTTCTTTTCTGTATAATTACAGTGTTGTTAATACGCCTCCTCTCCCTTTCCAAGCTATTTTTCTTAAGGGCTGGGACCATGCCTAATTCATTTTTATAGCATTGTCAGGCAACTATTAGAATAGCAGGTAATAGTAGAATTGTTATTACAAGTGAAAACACTGCTAAACCTTTGCCTATTTTATTTCAATTAATTTAATAATTCTTCAGTCTTATTATTATCATCCCCATTTTATAGATGAAGAATCTGAGATCTAGAGAAGTCATGTATCTGGCCCCAAGTTGCAAAGCTAGTAAGTGGTGGATTAGAGACACAAACTTGGGTTTTACTGACTCAACAGCCTTCCTTACCTTATCATAAGGGACTTAAGTCAAGTTCATATTGACTTAAATCCTTTACAATATACCCTGAATATTTCTCTGCCTTGAAACATGAGGTAATGGTGCTATTACATTTTGCAAGCATCTTTCAATCATTCCATGAAGAAAATATGTGACATTATTTTTATGAAGCAAAATTGAATTCCAAATTTTGATTGTCTTTATATATGCTAGTAACCCATTTTAGAAAAAGATGAGATCTTAGAGAGCAGTGAGACCAATTCTTGTCATTTGTACATGGTCCTGGTCAAATATCTGGTTAGCAGAAGGGGTATCCAAGCTTTATGCTATCTCTCTAACTTCTCATGTGAGGTAGGACTTGGTTTTTGTTCTGGCATCTTGTTGCTTTCCTAAAAGAGGTTTTATGCATAGGAACCTTTTGGTCCAATGCAAAAATAACTCTGCACTCTGATTTTGTCATGCGTTGCTGAAAATAAATAGTGGTTACAAATGACTACATATTCATCACAAAGTATTGGTGGTTGTAAATCATTTAGAAAATGTAAAACACAATTTAAAAATGAGCTAATACAATAAAGCTCATCTTTCACATTTTTAGGAGTGCTAGGAGGACATGCAGAAAATAATGGAAAAGTTTAAATTGAAAGGAACTAATAAATTACTTTGGAAAATATTTGTCGTATTTTAATAACTAACAACAATAATGAGAAAGCATGCCAGGAGCACACTGAATACCTCGCCGTCGCAGGAGCTTGGCCCTCCATACTGTAACCTTGCTACTATGAAGGTTTCAAAGTTTTTCCATCCCTTAAATGCAAGGGACACTCTGTCTTCATCATCCATCAGTGTTATTGTATCTTAGACAATTTTGAATTTTGGCTCTCAAATTTCAAAGTGTGGGAAGGGAGCTACCTCACTCCCTCCACAAAGACCATGATCCCCTCCCGGCTCTGGGATCCCCTGCCTTACTCAGCGGAGCCTCTCTTGACCTTTGCAGGTGCATTTTGCAAGGCACTTTGTTTCCTTCCTGAACCCTATTGCTCCAGCTTTTGTTCTGGCTGTTTCCTCTACCTGACATGCATTTTCATGTAATGTTTGCCTTCACTAGTTAGCTATATTTAGTGCTCACTTAAAATTCTATCTTGTACGTTAAGTTATCCAAGCTTTCCTCAGCTGAAATTAATTTCTCCCTCTACAATACTCTTGCACCACCTTTGTACTTCCATTAGAGCTCAATTACATCATACCTTCTATTATTAGGAGCATTTTTGTTTGTACTTATCTCTTCTATAATGCTGATGGATATTTTATTGTTTTTTTTCTTTTTGCTCTGACTGCCCTCATAGCACCTAATGTAGTGTGTGTGTGTGTGTGTGTGTGTGTGTGTGTGTGAGAGAGAGAGTTTAGTTGGTCCTCTATATATATTTATTTTATCAAACAAAAGCGTCTTTGTGAATTTCATATTCTAAGCAACCGAAAAAAGCTTTTTTTAACTCTCAAAATGTTTGAACTTCACCTCTTGACTCTACTCTTTTAAGCAGGCCTCAGCCCAGAAAGATCTCTAAATTTATTATCATTTCATAGCAAGAACTCACTTACTCAGATGGTCTACAATAGGAACTGAATGTGATGTTTTCTAACTGTCTCTTTACCACATTCCTTTACTGAGCGGTAAGAAGTGCCTGTCCTAACAAATCTCCACCCATTAGCCACAGCACCTTTCGGAGACTTTCTGGAGACCAGTTGCCTCAGCCACTCCCAGAGAGAGAGAGTGCATTTGATGTTTAGACCAAGATACTGTGAGAATAAGATTGAATTCTTTAATCCAACAAATATCTCTCAAGTGTCAATATGTTTTAGGTACTTGGGGGAATGCAGAGACATCGTACAATTGTTGGCTGGCCCAAATATGTTAAAGACGAGGTTGGACTTTACAGTCAGATGGACACAATTCAAACCCCAGCTCTGTTGTCTGCTGTGCGTCGTGGGCAGTACTAAAATACTCACCACACAGAGGGCACCCACAGCGCACAAACACTTCTCATTGACTATGTACACATACTCTGTGTATATGTATATGTAAACATGTACTACGTATACATGTACAGCCACCACTTGTTGCTACGGTCAGTGATCTGAATATTGCAAGTGGTTCAAAGTTAAAAATTATATATTTTACAAGTCTATATTCATCACAGAAGATGGCAAAGTCTCTGGCGTGTACTGAGCACTTTATAAAAAGTTTGTTGACTCAGTGAACCGATTGTCAAAATATGAGATAAGAACAGTAAATGTTGGGGAAATTCAGGGAATGTTGTTCACTGTGAGCTGGGGAGCAAAGGTAGTGAAAGCTTCCTGTAGGTAAACAGACTTTGTAGTCTGAATATGACTAAAACCAATGAGGGAAAGGAATGGATAAACTCCTCGAAAGCAGAAATTGCATCTGTCTGGTTCACTGTATGTACTCAGCTTCTAGGATAACACCTACACACAGCAGGCATGTAATAAATATTGATTATATGAATAAATGTCTTCTCCATGTAGGGGATATTCTTAGTAAAAATAAATCAGGATTGACCACAGTATCTATTAAGAGAAAGTGAGATGAGGAGACCATCAGATGACTAGATGGACAGGCAGGGAGCAAGTATGGTCAGCACAAGAAAAGTGAAGGAGGTGTGGGGAAGCCTTGAACGCCAAGTTGAATAGAGGGGATGGGAAGACATCTCAGGTTTGTGTGCAGGAATGTTAAATGCAGAAATGGAAAAGAGTCTGGAAACTAAGACATTAGGTGGCATGAGGTGATCAGAAATGGATGGAGTGGTGGCAGAGACAGTAGAAAGGACCAACAGACTCAACGGCTGAGTAGGTAGGGAGGATGAGGGGAAAGACAAGCAAGACTTCGATGTTTTAACCCTTTGACTCTGAGAGAATGGTGGTGCCCTGGAAATGAGGAATGTGAGCAACTGTGATGGTTTGCAAGGAGGCAGAAGGCCTTCATTTTTGCATGTCACATCTGAGCTGATGAAAGAGTATCTAAGGCAGTTGCTGTCTTATTCAACAAAATTTCTCAAGTGCAAATATGTTCAGGTCACTGGTGGGCATACATAGAGATTATACAGTCCCTTACTGGCCCCGCGCATGCTAAAGAGGACGATGGACTTTGGAGTCAAGTGGACACAGTTCAAAAGTGATGATATTCCTTAGACCTGAAGCCCGAAGTTCAGAATTCAGATTTCAGATGACTTGTCACAGCTGGAGCCTCACCATGAATGAGATCCAGTTCACCAAGGAAAAGAATAGAGAGAAATGGCGAAGGGCAGTAACCAGAAAGCAGGGCATGGTTTTCCATAGCCATGGCTTCATGGGATAATGCCCTTTGCATAGCTAGCTTCTCCTCCTTTATGGCCTACCTTAAATATTGCCTGAGAAGGCTTTCCCCCTCCACCACATTGTTCTCTTTCTCCAACACTTAATGTGTTTCCTTTTTATTAGAGTACAGAACACGGTATTTGTGTCATGTCTTTGGGGGAAAAAGTGTCTTCTTCCACCACTACAATTTAGCGCAAGGATCATGGTTTTCTTACTCACTGTTCAATTTTCAGAACAGTGTGGGCCAATAGAACTTTCTGCAGTGATGGAAATTTTCTGTGTCTGTACTGTCTAACATGATAGCCACTAGCCTCGGTGACTATTTAACACTTGAAAAGTAGCTAGTCTGACTATGTAACTGAATTTTAAATTTTCTTTATCTTTAATTAATTGAAATTTAAATAACCACATGTGGCTAGTGGCCATCATGTTGGTCATCCCAACTTTAAAGTGTACCCCAGAGTTAGGCACATAAGTATCAATAAATAGGATTTGAATGAATAACTGAATAAATAAAATACAGAGTAATCTGGCTCAAGTACCTCTGGAGTTTTGTTTTGTTTTGTTTTATATCTTGTCTATCATAGCATCAGAGCCAGGCCTTACACATTGCTTATTTGTCCAAAAGTATATAATTGCTATAGTTCTTTAAAACATCTTAGCCTTTTTTTATTATTATAAATAGAGGCCTTTTAAGGGGAGAGTCAGATTATGCTTCCAAATTTGCCCTTATTATCAAAAAACAGTCTTGGATGGTCCCCTCTTATTTTCATATGTTTAGTACTTCTGGCACTTGGATTAACATCTGTATTTCTTAATTCTTGGGTCTTTTCTCCACATCTAGCATAAACGCTTGAGCACTCAGAATTACCCAGTCGATATGTAGGACAATCAACATCTAAGGAAAAGGGAGTCTACCTTACGTTAGGGTGTCTCTGTTTAATATTTACAGAAATGTAGAAAGCTTTCCTGACCACACACAGACACACAAACGCGCGCTCATACTTCTTATGAAGGGAGGTAGAAAAATTTCTGGTTGAAACCAACTTAACAAAACATCAAGATTTAAAGGGCAAGAATAATAGAAGTCAGAAAAGAAGATAGACAGAAGAACCATAAACATACATCTTTAAGGTGTTCAATATTTCAGAGATTGTTTTATAACCAATCTAAATACCATATTATCACACTTAAAATAATAATTGATATGGAACAATAAATAAAGAATTTTACCCTTTATAACTTACTATAGTTTTCCCATAGTAAACGTATACCCTTAACAGTCACAGAAAAAATTATTTTGGTCACTGAAAATAACTGGTTATTAAATGGCAAATACAAAAAAATAAAAAATAAAAATATTATTTATAGTTTTATTATTCTAACTTTTCTGCTTTAATTCTATTACCCTGAGTTCCTAACCCCTTACTGCATACCAAATATTAAAAAAAAAGATTCGAAATAAAGTTTTTCTTACTATTATTAGCTCCTTCTCTTGCATATTCCATACAGGATCATGCCTAAAATACTGAGATCATAAAATAAGTTTCACTGATCATAAAATGGAGACAAAGGGTCCAACGAGAGTTAGGCAGTAGTCATCTTAACAAAAACCCATGAAAACTCGAGATTTTCCTTTCTCATCTCAAATAGAGTCCACAGGCTTCTCAACAGAGGATCACTGAGAGCTTTTGCTGTAAACATGGGTTTCCAGCCTTAGGCCAGAAAATGCACTAGTAGGAGAGGAGAGGAAAAGGGGTGCAAGAGGAATAATCTGGGTAAATCTGAGTGAAGACGCTGCAAATCTGAATGCTGAAAAGGGTCGAGCTATCGTTTAGACATGTCTGACCTGCTCTCTGGAAAATCAATCCACTTTATCAAACAGAGCCGGAGCTTCCCAGCCAGCCTGCTCTGGACCATAGCTAATGGGTTATAAGTGTGTTAAGATCCCATGAGTCCTCAGAGCAGCCAGGCAGGGCCTGGAGTAGCCCAAAGAGGGGCAGAGCAGGATGAGTAGGCAGCCTATAAATAGTATAATTTTCTCTGTGTTCTTTTCTTTGAAAGACTGAGATGTACAAAAAAGAAAAAAAGTAATCTTTGAAATGTAGCCCTCTCCATCGGGCACCTCTAAAGCTCTTAAACATCGAGACCTTTCTTGGACATCTTTAAACAAATTAACTGTTTTGTACCTAGCCTACTATCAGCAGTAATATTTCAGGGCCCACTGAAAAGAGTGAGCCAAATGCCTTTTCTCTCAGTGGAAAAATGGTCATTGAAAAACTTCAGACATAGAAGAGCAGGAAGAAAATCTGACACAGATAGGAGATACAGTTTAGTTAGCATTTCCCTTATCCACATTGTGTATTTAAGATAGCCTCTTTAATCTTATATAAATGATCTTTTAAGATTTAATTTCCTTTTTCTTATTTAAATATGTATCAAACTCTACAATGGACTTACCATAAAAATAAATCAAGCTACATAATGTCAGAAAATAACACTTTATGCATATGAAGTTCCAGTGCCCTGGAAATAGTAATATAAACCCTCAGTGTAATGCCTATTTTATCAGCCTAGTGAGATTTAAAATCATGACTTTCTTTTACTTGAAACATTCAGAACTATTCTGAATAAATACTGAACCAGTGGGCAGGCATTATAATCATTCCTGACTATGGGTGAATCACCAAAATTCTCTGAGCCTTCATTACTACACCTGTGAAATGAGGAAAATATATATCTGAGTAGTCTGTTGAGAGGGTGAAATGCAGCAATGTTGGTAAGTTTCCTGGCACAAGGACTGGCAGCATGTGGCAAATACTCAAAAATGGAAGCATTAAAAAAAAAAAAAACTTGATTGATCAAAACTACTGTTATACTTAAATAAATAGGAAAGTAGAACTGTAATTTCAATAATTCACTCACATTTTAAAATTTAACAAAACATATCGATATGCAAATTCCATTTTCTTTTGAGTTCAATAAATGAAGTAAGAATCTGTCACCATGAAGTTGTCTATGAAACTTTCGGTGATTACTCAAGCACCCAGACATGTCAGAACAAAACACATTTCCACTATGAAATAAACTGCCATTGAAGGTACCTGAATTTCCAGATTCATTGAAACTGCTTTTTCTGTTTTGTTTTGTTTGTTTGGATTTGTATAAAGTTCTGTCTGCAATAGCAGTTGTGAGTTTGCTGCAAAAGAAATCAAAATAAACCATTACAAAGATCCTTAATGGGAAGTGTAAGTGTTGGCAACACTATGTGATCTATATTTCAAAAAACAAATTAACACCACACACTTTCAGGACATATAGACGGAGGTCAATGAAAAGATGTTCTTGCAAATGGAATATTGAAAGGCAAGCAATTGTACACTTCTGCCTTCAGGATCTTTCCAATGAAAAGCAAGTTTCAAAATAGCAGAGGCTGCTTTTCCTTCTTTCCTTCGTTCTTTCGTTCCTTCCTTCCTTTCTTCCTTCCTTCCTTCCTTCTTTCCTTCCTTCTTTCCCACCCCTCTTAATGTGGAGCTAGTTCAACTTTCAGGTGTCACATGAACCTCTCTTGAAAAACTCACCGTTAAGAATTACATCTATGAATGCAGTGATAAAAAAAAAAAAAAGAATATGTCTACAGCTGGTCCATTCCAAAAATGGAAGGAAACACTTTCTATCTGAAACAACCTCTCCCACTTCTGTGTGTGTGTGTGTGTGTGTTTGTGTGTGTGTGTACACGCGAGCCTCAAGCTCTCTATGGGAGGAAAACTGTTTGAACACCTGGCTGCCACACACACACACACACACACACACACACACACACAGGGTTTGTGGGTGATGGCTGCTGTTCCGTCTGGAGACAAATGAGATGCGTTGCTGAGGCAGGGTGGATGGGGGAGGGGTAAGAGGTGAGAGGAGGACGGAGGCTCATGCTTCGTGTACTCTTTTTTCTTTCAAATCCCCATCATGCTACGAAGGGGGCTAATTTATGCCTCAGATCAGTTCATTATATGTATTTGTATCCTTTTCCTGTCATTTGAAGAAACATTATGCAATTTAGAAAATTCATAGGGATGTTATTTCTTCATCAGAACGCGAAGCTGCACCCCACGCCTGCTTTGTTGTCGAAAAAAGGGTCTCCTCACAGCAATTTCTGGATATGCTGCAGGTGCAGCACTGAATATAAGAGAATCTGGAAACCAAAAAGAGTCTTAGGAAATGAATAGGTGTAGTGACAGGGACGATTTTCACAACAGTGAAAGAGATGTCGCTAGCCTGGCTTATTGGTCTATTTTATTAGTAAAAAAATCTGTGTTCCTGTGAATTTTTTTTTTTTAAACACCATCCAATTAGCTAAAAAAAGAAAAAAAGAAAAACTCTATTGGATAAATTGATAAGTCACACTTTTCTAAAAATCCAAATTGCCTTTTGATTGGTTTTCTGGTAATTGCTATTGGGTAATCAGAAGCTTTCAGCACATTTTTTTCTCTTGTCAGACACAAAACAAAACTACAGAATGAAAGCAACCATTATAAGCAGTTTCAGATTTTTTAAAGCCAGTTATAATTAAAGGTTATAAAGGTTATAAAAAGTTATAGCTGCTGTTATTTTTCTTGGGTTATTACCAACGTGATCAATTTTGTGCGTCCTCCTAATAGGTCCCACTCCAGTCATCAGAATAAATGTTCATTTTGGGGGCATATAAGTGATATGTCTTCAGGAAAACAAAGTTTATGAATCAAATGAAACTAAATCTTTATTATACTCAGCATGCAAACTGTCCCTTTTCTTATCAAATTTCTCCTTGCATACATCTGTCCTTGGGGCATTGTCCTATTTTCTCCCACTCCCACTTTGATGTTGATCAGCCAACATCAAAAGTATCTTTAATTACAGAAGATAACTATAAAACCCATTTTTATGGTCTAGACATCCTTCAAATTTACCAACTTATAAGGGCTTTTATTTGAAAGGCCCTTGATGACATTTTATTTTTTGAATCTAGAGATGATGCCTTTGATATATTCTCTAACTATGGAAAGGTGATTCATCTTTCCATTTTATTAGGGCACGCACTTTTGTCTCCATTGATGTCAACCTAGATAAGGCCTGTAAATGTTTAGTGTTAGTTTTTTTTCCAAAATATAATAAGCATGAGAAAAGAACAGAGAAATTAGTTAATTGCTGAAATCCCCCAGCAGGATGTCAGACGTGAAGCAATGGTGTTCCCAACTTCTGAGTTAAGTTCTGCACTTTACAATGATGAGTTTGAAGTGATAATGGAAGATGAAAAAAGGATTTGTGATTACTGGGATAAAGTGCTAATCTGTATCACAGAACCTGCTGCATACATCCCTAACATTTACTCTAAAATGCTCTCAGCTTTTAAATCCACCCTCCCAAATTAGTAGGGGGTTAAAGTAGAACCCATTGGGAGGTTACATTTATTTAATATTCAGTCCTTTCTTGGATGAAATATTGCAGTCGATCCTCACAGGCATTTGTCAAACCATTAGAGTAATGGTTTATAGCTATTAAATGAAATTGCAGTTCTGTTTGTAACTTCCATTTACACAGGATAAGCAAAGTGGCTTCATTTAGATTTAAAATACCTGAAATCTTAGTGGCAGCACATGAAGATTATGTAGACTGTTAACTAATTCACAACCATGGGATGAACACATCACAGATCTGCTCTGGTTTTCTGTGGCACCCGAAACTCCAGTCTGCACCTGGAGCCATGCTGCTACACACTGGACTGTTCATTTCTTGAGGGTTGGGTGGCCTGGCACTAGTCAATTTTTTTTAACAGCTTACACTTTTTGTTTTTTAAAATCAAATGAAAAGGCGCTTTTAATCATTGTTTCCAGCACAGAAATATTTGATATAATCCCTTCTGATAATAAATGGAGAATCACGCCTAGAGTTAAAACAAAGCTTTCCTTAGAAACCTTCTATGTGCCTTTTCCCCCATGCATTTTACTTTATAGGCAGTTTGCACAGACACTGCTGAGTACAAAGGAGCTGAGATAAATGAAGTCTTTAGAACTTCACCCTTCTCACTAGGTGATGAATTTGATTGCTTTCAATAGAAGAGACACTCTTATATCCAAATGATTAATTACCAAAACTCACATTTTTGGTCATAAGGGATCCCCAGTCCCTGCCCCTTCCTCCAGAGAGTAAGTTAACACTATGCTAATGATCCTCCAGGTTTACAATATCAATTCCCAGTGGGTTCTCATTGGAGTACCCCCTCCTACTCACTATTCAAAGCACATGTATGCACATGCACACATATATACTACTATACTTACAGGTTCTATGTTTTAATGCCTCTTAAGTACCTTGGCCAGAGACATCTGCCCAGTTATACCTTTGTATGAATTAGACAAAAGTGCCCTCTCCAAAGGTACCTGCTCCGTAGGTGCGCAGCTTAGCAACTGGAGCTGGAACTGGATTTCAGGCCTCTCATTGCTCCTTGACCACTTCTCTTGTGCAGGACTCAGTCTGCACAATTATTTGAGGCAGCTCTAATTTATCCTAAATAACAAGAAAAACAACCCTGGTGGCCATGCAAATATACTGCTCAGATCTCATCCTATGGGACACATAGTTGACTGACAGCTTCAGCCGCCACCCCTTTGGATCTACCAGCATGTTTGTGCAAAGGCCAAGGCCACACTTTCCTCAGCTGCTCCTGGCAATGACTAAGCACTGCAGGGCACTAGTCCTCACCCATTCCTGTGGAATGCAGCATCCCTCTAAAAGACAGCTTTGGCTTGATAACTTCTCATATTAGTCTAGCCAAAACTTTCTTAGAAGTGTGCTGTAGTCTCAGAGTCTCCTGGCCCAATCCTCCCGCATACCTCCTCTCCTTCTCAGGAGTCAAATAAGCATTGATTGAGTCCTGAAGGCTCTCCCTGCCCTCACCCCTTTATCCTTCACGAGCACTTCAACCAGTTAATCTCATGCACATCTATTCTGTCTTAATGGTCTCCAGTTCCATCCAAAGTGTTGCAAAAGGCATTAAGTATCCTTCTTCATGGCTGAGTAGTATTCTACATTTTGTTAATCTACTCATGAATTGATGGGCATTTGAGTTGATTCCACATCTTTGCAATTGCGAATTGTGCTACAATAAACATTTGAGTGCAGGTGTCTTTTTGATAAAATGACTTCTTTTTCCTTTGGGTAAATACCCAGTAGTGGAATTGCTGGATCAAATGGTAGATCAACTTTCAGTTCTTTGAGGAATCTCCATACTGTTTTCCACAGAGGTTGTACTAATTTGCAGTCCCACCAACAATGTAAGAAAAAGAGATAGGTAAGCATGGTCTATCCCCAGAGTCTAGGAGGGGACGCGGACATTCCAACATTCACAGCTGCTGGGAAGGGCAAAAAGGTTACACGATTCCCATGCTCTAGATGTCTCACTGAGGATGGTTTCTATTCAGTCACAAAATAATAAAAACTACAGAAAAAACTGGATCAACATCTAATTGAAGATCTCCACAAGAAAAATCTGAGACAATTGTGGCCTTGGAGAGGAATAAACAATAGATTTCTAGTCTTCTTGGATTATGGCAGGTCTGTGGCAAATGCTTTTTTTTTTTCTGGAAACAGACTAGGACACATGAGGCTCAGGCCAACCTTTGTGGTGGATATCCCTGTTACAATAATAACAATCACCATCTATCGAAAGCTTATTATGTGCCAAACACTGAATTAAGGGCTTTGCTTACATTAGAAATGCAGTATAGTATTTAATCCTTTCAAGGATCCTATAAGGTTAGCACTTTTATTGTCATCCCAGTGTCTAAATTTATGAAACTGAGCCTTAGGAATTTTAAATAATTTACTCAAGCTCATACAACTAGTAGGAGGTAAAAACAAGACTCAAAACCAGGTCTTCATAATACCAGAGCTCCAGCTTATTGACCAGGAAATACTTCAGCTGGAATTCAGATTGTCAGCTTCACCTCTGCTTAAGTAATATGTTTGAGAAATTCTGTGCTCAAGGAAACCAAGTTGTATTTTAATAACATCATCCAAAATGAGAAAGGAATCATATGCAACAGAGTTTTCCCAAATGATTTGTACTGTGCCAAGCAATATCCCCCAGTATTAAAAAGAGCAAAAAAATTTTTTTAATACTGAAATTGTAAAACAGTTTAATCAACTGAAGTTCTGTTGATCATCTATAGTTCTCAAACTTTAGCATGCATCGGAATCATTTAGTGGGCTTAAGATCTGGGTTACTGACTCTCAGCCCCAGGTTTTCCAACTCAGTAAATCTAAGAATTTGCATGTATAATAAGTTCCCAGGTCATGCTGATGTTGCTGGCCCAGAAGACTCACTTTTTAAAAAAATTTTTTGTATAAATTTAGGGAGTATAAGTACAGCTTTGTTATGTGGATATATTACATAATGGTGACCTCTGGGTTTTAGTGTTAAAAACTGTGGAAGTAGAGGTCTCCATTTTTTTCCTTCACACCTAGGTTTTAATGTCAGAAAAATAACAAAATTGCTCAAGTCTCTGAACTAATGAAAACAACAAAGCACCAGTGAACAGGACAAAAGTTCAGAGCTGTGACAACAGGACATGGTGGGACTAGGATTCTCGGTCCCTGGATTATCACACCCTTAGACTCTGTCTAAGAAAACTCCTTGCCAGAGAGAGACCTGGGCGAATGCCCCACAATGTAGCAAACCAGACTGGAGGAAGGATGAGACTTGCCTCTGTAAAAATGTTTCTTTGAACAAGGACAAAATTGAGACAATAAGAAAGGTGCACTCACGGAGCAACTTGTGGAGCTTTTTTCCTTTTCCTTGAGAAATTCCAGCCAGGTCCAATATATTTCCTGGACATTCTTTAATATTAAGATGTTCTCTGGACATTTTAATCTACAGCATGTCTCCCTTCTGTAATGAACTTAACAGGTACCACATACTTTCCAAGCTTGGGACTGCATTTAGACTCAAGCTTCTCCACATGTCCCCAGCTCAGATAGGCTTCAGGTTGGAAGCTTGCAGAGGAGGAAGAGGGCACGGGTGACTTGTGCCTAGACATTCTATTCCTCTAACCCCACTCGATGGGTAGCCAGTGGTGCATACAGAGTTAGCAGAGGAGATGTGGTGCAGGAAGTCTTCCTGACACCGTGTCATCTGGTGTTGATTTCCTGCCGGGGATTTGAAGCTCTCTAAGTAGCATCTTTGAATCCTTTCAATTTTTTTGCTCTGGACTTAGACAGAGAAAGCCATCTTTAAACATCATATTACACAGCCACACAAATCAAAGCTATCTCATGGGCTACCAGGAAATCCCTCCCTTTTCTAAGCTGCAAAAATTACTTGTAACTCCCGATCAGGAAAGCCATCCTGAAATATCTCACTAAGAGGATGGGTGTGGAGGCTAGGACATCTGCTTTGCAGCAGATGAAATCTTCAAGACAAAGGGACAAAGTGGCATTCCAAAGCTTACTCCTGAGGAACTGGTGCCATGCTGAAATATCGAATAAGTGCAGAAAACAACAGTTTTCTACCCTTCCTGTAGTTAAAGTAATGTTATTAATGCTTTTAATCAGTGGCTGTTGAGCAGCCATAATAAATAATACAGTTTCCCTGAGTCTTAAAGGGATTGAGGATATGAAGTAGATGATAGAATAAGAGAGTTTATTGCTAACTAAACACATACATTTACCCCTCCCTGCTTGCAAAATTCCAGTGAAGCCACAGAATAAATATGAAAATAAATACAAAACAGCATTAGAAAGCAAAGGGAGATGTGCAGTAGAGGGAGCAAAGTTGTCAAAAGACCAGAATAGTGAGGAATTCGTAGAAGATATAAGAAATAAAACAAGTGGGAATAAACTGACAACAAAAGCCACACAGACAAAAGAGAAGACAGTGGAGAGTCTGCCAGCAAGCTGTGTGGAAATTTCAAAGGCTGCATGTTGAACTGGCAGAGCGGTGACTGTATCCTGTGGATGCTACGAAAGGATGGGACAGTCCTGACCACACTCCTGCCTGCTCTCCAAGCGGCAGATCCCATTCAGTTTCCTAAAGTGGGACTTCTGACACCAAAGACCGTCAGAGAGGCTTCTGTGGCTGGAAACCAGTGTCCCTGTTATGGCGACTATGAGGAAAGAAGAGGATGCCTCTGTACACAGAAGAAAAATTCTCACACACACCACAGGAAATCTCACCCAGCAGCATGTCAGCTCTCTTTCTAAACAAATTGTGGGTCGATGAAGAAATAAAAAGTAAAAATATAGACAATTTGGAAAGCAATGACAATAACACTACGTAACTCCATCTGTGGGATATTTGTCTGCCTTACCCTGTGGTTGGCACATAGAATTTCTCTCCAGTTTATAATGGAGCCCAGTTTGTGTTTCAGTGACAACGAACGACTTAGGCCCCAGCTTCAGCCCCTAAGATCAAGGACCTCTATACATCATGGGCTTCAAGTCTCACTCATCACTGGGTCCCTTTTCATTTCTGGCACTGAAGATTTCATTTCTTGTTATCGAATTCAGAAAGGTACTTTTTAAAACATTCCATTTATTTAGTTTGGATTGGGAACTCCCTATACATCAGCTCATTCTACCCTCTTGAAGAGTGTCTCTGAGTTTATTTCTATTCAAAACTGTGCCTAGATGTGCATTGATTATTCACTGCCCTGTGCTCCATTTCTCACTGCGAGCTGTCCAACCATACCAAAGTATTTACTATTTCCCAGACCATGCTTTCATGCTTTTTTGTTATTTCCCCCATTCTTTCCATATGGAAAATATATATTTATCTTTTGCAATACTGTTTAAGTATCACCTTTCCTGTGAAGCTTTTCAGGGGTCCCTCAGATGGCATTAGTGACTTTCTCCTCTGACCTTCCACACCTTGTTCATCATACCTGCATGATAGCAGGGATGTATCATACCATCTTCTCTTGCATTGTAATTACTTATGTGCCTGTGTCTTCTTTAGGCTATTGGCTCCTTTTTGCAATTGATGAAATCTGAATCATTTTTGCTAAACCACCAGCACCCAGCATAGTACAAAAGTCAGCAGCCACGAATCTGTATGAAATAAATGAATGACTCCCCAGGCTGAAGCAGTAAGTAGCTATGTAGAGGAAAGGTATGCCCTGTCCACTAGACAGGACTAGAAATTATTAGCGAGTAATGAAAATTAGTTGGAAAAAACTCAGATGCCTAGGGTCAAATCTGCAGTGTATTGAGAAGTCATTTCAATATTTTAGTCAAAGTAGAAGCTTAGTAATATGATTTCTTGTAGAAACATTTAAAAATTAATTGGAAGGAAGAAAAGGCTGAAGGTTAAAGGGGTCAGTGAGGAGTAAATGGCAAAATTCAGAGTCTCTAAGAAAGGTACGTAGGAAATCCCTTAGGATGGTTAATAAACTCTAATAATCCTCCCAACCTCCTCCCACAAGCTCCACAGGATACAATTACCCTTCTGCCAGTTCTACCTGGAATCTTTGAAATATCCACACAGTTTGCCCAGGAGCTGTCAGGTTTTGAAGTGTAGCAATGGCTTATAAAAGAGTCCGAGAACAGTTCCCAAGTGTGAACCTCCTCCTCATTTTCAAGGCACGCCTGCCTTCTCCATGATTTGCCCCGGACTGCTCTTGACTCATCATCCTGAATGACATTTATTGGGAACTCCCAACAAACAGAGGTGTTTCCCTAAATCAATATAAATAATACTATATTACTTTTCTAGAAAAATAATTACCTACCTGCTGCTCAAAAGGTAGCAATTGGCTCATTGTTCTCTACCTAATTTCTAGATGTTGACATTTGAAAAACTCCTCTGGCTAATGTGGTTATTAAAAAACTTGTGGGTGTCAATAAATGTCTGTTCAATGAATGATTCATTAATGTATTTTAATGGTGTTAGATGGCCTCAAATTTCAGTTCTAAATATTCTGTATTACACACTGTATTTATCCCTTAATATAATTCATGCACAATAAATAGCCAACCGCTAAGAAACAGTTGCTTCCAGCTATAAATAACCAGTTCAATGATTATAAACTCTACTTTTTTAATACTCAAAAATCATTTATCTTACTTCATAATCAAGTGAATTAGCAAAATCAGAAAAATATATAGTCTCTGAATGACTAAATATAGATTATAAAAGCAAACATATTAAATGAGTCCATGAGCAAAATAATTCAACCATCTTTATCATTAGCCTGAATTACAAACAATATGCATTAACCTACAAAGTACTTCTACACTAAATAAAACCTGGCATTTTAAGACTCTGAGAATTGGAATTACTGGTTATTTAGCTATTCTAATTAATGAAAAATAACTATATCCACACCATAACCAGGTCACCAATTATCAAAGAAAGAACAAAAAATGCTATGCTTGGCTTAAAATAAGTTGATCTGTGAATTCAGATGTTACTTTAGGACATCATAGTACCTCAAGTTCATCAATATGAACTTTAGTTATCGTAAGGCTGTATTAAAGAAAAACTTCATGGTCTTAGTATATCAGGATGAATGATACTTTATTAACTCTTCATTAGTCCAAGTAAGACATCTCCCCAAACTCAATCAGACCAGTTAACCTAAACTTTGGGAGTCAAAAACATGCATATTTAGGGGCTTAAAGGAACATGAAGTGATTAGGGAATTTTTTAAAATATAAAAGTTTAAAAGGGTGTTCTGTGTTCAGCAGGCACAAAGTGGTTTTAGAAGATATGATATATCTCTAATAACCTACACAATAAAGTGATTTAACATGTACACTCCGCAGGCTTCCCAGGGTCACCATACTGCTAACATAAACCCTACTTGGGCCTGGTGTTTCTAATTTTATTTCCTTGGTATTTTCTGCCTGGTGTTGTCTTTCTGCTTCCCTGATTGGCTTTTATCTTCTTGACTCTTCTCCTACTAGGTGGTAAACAAATCCCTGCTGAGTGGTAAACAAACCTGGAGGCAAGGCAGGACCTCTGGGAGTTGCAGCTGACACAGTTTTAAAAAGAAGTCTAAACCCTTAAAGAGATGAGGAGCCTTTAAAGGAAGTGGAGAGCAAAGCACTGAAGTTTTTCTTCACTTTCACCATTTGTACTAAAGATGGCTGAAAAGAAGTCAATAAGAGAAAGATAGCTACAGGCAATGGAACATGGAGAAGAACTATTCAAAGCAATGATCTTCAAAAACCTTTGTATTGCGAGAAATAACAAAGCCCTAAGTCAAATATTATTTCACTGGCAACCACCACAATTTCTGGCATTTTAATAACAATTTTTTATATTTCTATGTTGCTTTGAAGTTTTCTAAGCTCTTTTGCATATTTTATCTCATCCCATGCTCAGAAATGCCCCAAACTGCCTTTGCAGCCCTCTCCCTGACTCTCCCTCCACTCAGCTCAGGGTCCTCTAGCCAGACCCTACACATGACTTTAAGTGTTCACTGTGCTCCTTATGTTTATGAAGTTCAAATTTCCTCCCCTTCTTGGCCTATGCCAATCTTATCTGGCATTTAAGATCAAGCTCAAAATACCACTTTCTTTGAAAATCCTTCTCAGGTAATCCATCTCAAGAAATCTTATCTTCCTTTGTACACTATGACAATCAATGTCCATGATATCTCTTGGCAAAAATCATGTTCTGTGTCTCATAAGCTCTGTTCTATAATTATAGTTTTAAAACCCCCTATTAATTTTTTTCCCGCAAGGTCTTGCCCCTTAAATAAACTGTAAATCTATAATCATAAATAAAATTGTAAACTTTAAGATATCTTACTCTCATGGTTGGTAAATTTGTTCTGGTTGTTGTCAAGAGGCCTCATGAAATTCTCATGAAATTGGGTATGAGAACCTGAGCAATTCATTTTGAACAACTGGTCCTGACGGATTACAACTGGCCAACTGTAGTTAGTTCCTGGGACCCTGAAGGGGACAGCCAAGAGCTCTCCCCACAGTGGAAGCCCTGATGCCAGAGGGCAGGAGATGGAGCTGGTTCGTGGACAATTGATGTCTATGGGGAGCAGGGATCCTCTGTCACATCTGTCGCCCTATTTAATTATAGGCTTCTTAAAGATAGAGACCCTGTCTTATTAGTGGACTTTAATGAATTTTAATGAATAAAACCTGAAATAGAGAAATAAGGAGGAGGGAGGTCAACCAGTAATTAAGGAAGCAGAGGAAATAGTAGAATATGCCCTCAGTGAATACTAGGAAGACAGGACTAAGTGAACAAGGAAGAGAAATGTTTAAAACAAAATCCTGTAGCAGGACTACTGATACATTCTTTGATCAAGTCGCCAAACAGATAGCTTCAGACGTAAGTGGGAACAACTCAGGGATCTAAGAGTACATTAAATGACAAAGGGTTTAGGGTAGTAAGGGATTTTAAGTCTTGAATCTACAGGATTGCTTGTTAAAGTCTTCAAGGACATGGAACAGTATGTGCCAAGAAGCAGATCTATGTCTTCCAGTGACTGAAATTCACAGTAGAGTTGACTGCACACAGCAAGGGCTCCATAAATATGCACTCAGTTGGGCTATTGTGACATATATATATTATTTTGTGTACTTATGTATGTATGTGCTATAGTTTGGATGTTTGTCCCCCCAAAATCTCATATTGAAATTTGATCCCCTATGTTGGAAGTTGGGCCTAATCGGAGATATTTGGGTTGTGGGGGTGGATCCCTCATGAATAGATGAATGCCCCGCTGGGGATGGGGGCAGTGAGTGACTCTTGTTCTATTAGTTCTCTCTGGTGCTGATTGTTAAAAAGATCTCGGCACCTCCCTACTCTCTCTTGTTTCCTCTCTGACCATGTGGTCTCTGAACTTGCCAGCTCCCCTTCACGTCCCCGCTGAGTGGCAGCTCTCCAAGGTCCTCACCAGAAGCCAAGCAGATGCCAACGCCATGCTTCTTGTACAGCCTGTGGAACTGTGAGCCAAATAAACTTTTCTTTATAAATTACGCAGCCTCAGGTATTCCTTTATAGCAACACTAAACAAATTAAGACAATATGCATTGCTTCTTGTAGGTTTTTCTATTTATTCTAACGTCGACATGCAGAAAAAGCTTTTGTCATTGTGGGGAGAGTCCAATTCAGGAAGCAGACACTATTCACCATATCCTGCCCTCCCTATATAAAAATTCCTGGGAGAGTCTATCATTTTCCATTCCTCTTTCTCTAGCTTAAATGTCAGGATTCCACCATTCAGTTCAACATTCAGCTGTCTCTAATGACTCCTGGCATCAGGATCACACTCTGATTATTAAATACTGAGCCAAATATACTTGTATCAACTAAGTGGAAGGTTTACATCAGCAGACCCATGGAGAATTTTGACCCTGGCATCCAATGTACTAAAAACAATGATTACATTTGTTGGTAACAAAATACTTAATTGTGGAAACTGACTTTTTAAAACACACATCATAACATTACACTATCGAACTCCCAAAGTTACTCTCATCTTCAGCATGGTTCTACAAAGTTCTGTTCAAGTGAGAAACCTAAGTTTTTGTGCTTTAGAGGCTCTTTCAAGTATTGTATTATTTATTATTGCATGCAAATTACTCCAACACTTAGCAACATACAACAGCAGCATATACATGCTATCCCTTAAAATTTCTGTGCATCAGGAATCTGAGCATGGACTAGCTCAGTGATCTGGTTCAGGGTTTTTCATTAGGTTACCACCATGTTAGCCAGGGCTGCAGTTACTAGGTTTAGCTGGAGGATCCACTTTTACGATATCTCACCCTCATGGTTGGTAAATTGGTTCTGGTTGTTGTCAGGAGGCCTCATTCAGGTCACTGCCACGTGGACCTTTCCATAGGATGAGCGTTTCACGGCATGGTAAGTGATCCAAGAGAACAAGGCAGAAGTGGCAATGTCTCACATGATGAAGCCTCCGAGGACACACAGCATCACTTCTGCCCTGTACAATCACAAAGACCAACTCCATCACCACCATTCTGGGTAAGGACTACACAAGGACACCAACAGCAGAAGGTGAAGATCTTGGGGACCATTTTGGATGCTGGCTACCACAGTATGATATAAACTGATAGCCCAAATAACATCACATTTTGTCAGGTTACAATTTGGAGACATATTGACTAAAAAACAGTGCCGGATATATCCCTAAATAATCAATACAGTACTACTAATCTTAAATATTCGGGAATAAAGAATTTAAAATAGATACTTTTTTGTGTGTGTGAATACCAAGAGGCATCATTTATTGGGGTTGCCAATAAAACAAACTCCAATTGTTTGCTCTCCAGTTTCTAACAGTTCATAGCTCTCCCACAGGCGCCCCCTCCCAAGACCCCTGAAAGTCTCACCCTATTACAGCAGCAGTCTCAGGCTCAAGGTCCAAGATCTGGTCATCTAAATCAGGTCCAGGTTGTTTTTAAGTCATATAATTCTTTTAAAAATTATTAATGAAGAACAAGTGGATCTGGGCCAAGAGGTTTTCACCATGAAATGTGATAGGAAAATGCCAGCCTCTTTTATTTTACCACGGAAGCATCAAGAACTTCAGAGACCATTAGGAACAATAGTTAAAACTAGCAGCAGTCCATCACAAAGTGACATTCATCAGAGCAAAATATGTGTCCTCATTGGTAGAAATGAAAATCTTCCTTCTTTCCTTCCTTTTTTAAAAATGGAAATTTGAGATTCTGTAACATAAAATCCACACCTAGTAAGAGTAATAGATAATTACTTCAAATTGACTAAATTTTCAACAAACTGTCCCTTCGTTATATGAAACACAATAGCTGGGATGGATTAAAAAATATAGTCTTTACCACTAAGGCAAACCAGAATCTCAAGGGTTAAAAATATTTAGCATTCAATTGCTAGTTCACTTCTTGCCCTCTGATAACCAGGAACAAAATTGCTTTTCTGTTGCATAAAGTATCTTTCAAATTCAATTGCTTATCTCCTCATTCATTGAAGAAAGAGAGACCTCAGATTTACAGGAAGCAGAGCCCATAATACAAATGTAGTATATTAAACATACAGCAGACATCTTCTGAAATATAACCAAAACACAGTCTATTGACTTTAACCTTCTATATCAAGGTATTCTTCAGTGGTCTCAACTGGATGCTGGCTATGAGAAATTCCAATTATTTGAATTTCTATATATAGGATAAGCATTTAGTTATCAACACACACCATAAAACATATTTTCATCTGTTATTAAAGCACTATTACTATGTGGAATTGAATGTATTTCTACTGTGAACTCAACTGCCAGTGAAGCAGGCAAAAAAAGCATACTTTCTATAGGAGATTCCCTTTGCAGACCTGTTTTATGTGCACTGTCCTGTAGCAATCTTCAGATTTGCTTTTGGGTAAATAAAATAAAACCCTGTGGAATGATTTTTGGCATTCTTTTTTCTTTCCTCACTCTCTTTAACCTCCTTTTACATGCAATTATTTATCGCCTTGGTTTTAATGAACTGATTTGATGTTAAAAATTGTTTTTCTACAGCAATCACTGTGCCCAATGCATGCAAGCTTACAGAAACCCTTCTTGTGTGGGGAGATCTCTTGCAGGATCCTGAGCTCACTTAATTTTAGCAAAATACCAAACACTGGGGCTGAGATGTACCCGACTTCTTATCGCACTGATTCCAATTTTGATTAAAACAAGTTTGCAGACTAGGAAATGGAGCCAAATTAAATGTATTTCTAGAATGGCATGGATGTTAGCGATATCAGTGTTTGCTAAAATCTCCTAAAGAGCATCACTGCTCTTCATGGTTCAGAGACTAGCAGAATTGGAGGAGGACAGAGAGGAGAGATGGAGAGAGAGCCAGAGGGGAGAGAGGAGCAGGTTTCATCAGGAAGGAAAAAAAAATCTAATTCAATATCCTCTTTGTGCAACTGAGCAGTTGATTTTTGAGAAAGCATGGTGGGTTTCCCACATGCTTCCATAGATAATTTACCCAAAGTCAAGTGGCTATAGGAAAGCAAAGAAAAAAAGCTCAGGGCTTAATTAGGTTTTAGTTTCATTTACTGTTAAACTTTATAACTCTTAAGATATATTTCAGATTATAAAAGGAGTAGAAATATAAAAAATAAAATTTAAATAAGGTAAAAGTCATCCATAACCCCAGGAATTATGCTTATTATCAATCTGGTGCATATTTGTCCAAGGTTTCACAGGCACATATTATTTGCATGGGTGAAATAATGCCATCCATATAATTCTATCTTCTGTATTATTTGATAATGTTAATTTATTATTAATATTTCCTCATTGTATAACAATTATATAATATTTTTAGCTGTGAAATAATTCATTTTGTAAATATACCATAACTTTTTGACCATTTTGGTTTCATTTAATGCAAATATAATATCAAAACACATGAATAGGGGGAGGAGCCAAGATGGTGGACTAGAAAAGCCACCAGTGAGAGTGTCTCTGCAAAAAAGACAAATTTTGGAAGAAAGTGAAAAAAATAAACTAGCAGAAAAACATAGATCGGGTGAGGGTCAGAAGGAAGCGTGCCTGAAACTACAGGAGACTCCATGGGAAGACGTTGCGGAGGAGAACTGGAAGGAGAAAGGTCCCAAGAGGCTTGGAGACCAGCAACAAGGGTAGGTGGAGCAGTTAACTTCCCCCTCCCTTGCATCTCGGACTGCTGGTGGGCTCCTGAGCGGCTGGAGAGACCTGCCGACACCAGCCCAGAGACGGCTGCCGCCAGTGAGCAGTGGCCTCTTGCGGACTCAGCACCGGGCTCCCAGCCCACTTGGGGCACCGCCCCGGGCGCAGACCCGAGCCTATCGGCAGACGCCATATTGCTCCATTCTCTCCTTCCCCTTCCCTACCCTTAGGTGCCCAGAGAGACAATTTAGCCATCACAGGGAGGCATCTCCAAGGAACGGGACCTTTCCTTTTGGGGCCCTACAGCAGACTGAGGGGTACTCAGACTGCGAGTTCCCTACCCGCCAGCCCTCCCAGGTTCTGCTTGCCTGGAGACTCCAGGAGAGTGCGGCAAATCCTGAGGTGGAGTGAAATAGATCCAGGTTGAGCACCCTGTAGGTAGTTCAAGACCAGCACCCCTCCCCCTGCCAGGGTAAGGGATTAATCTACAGGGCCCAAGGAACAGGCCTGCAGCCTAGACCTCATACACCCAGATCAGGATCGCACTGCCCTGTGGCACAGAAGGGAGATCTGTGAAAGAGCCTACTGAGGAATGTGTGCCTTCAGGGGCAGATCAGCATGCCTGAGCAGCAACCCTCATCCAAAAAGAGGGCTCTGCACCCAGCTCAGGCTGCGATCCTGGGTAGGGAACCTCCCGGCCCACATCACAGCCAGGAGAGATCCATTGGCCTGAGGTCCTCCTTGCTGGCAGAGGCCTGGGAGAGGCCACAGAGTGGGGGAGGGTGGAGGGGAGTGAGACCTGCTCCAGAGTGCAGGTCTTGGACAGCCCAACCCCCCAAGCCCAGACTTTTAGCTGAGTGGAGCCATTTCAGCCCCTCCCGGCAGCTTTGCACAGAGGCAAAGAACAGACCTTTGACCCCTGCTAACAGCAGTTGTGGAACCTGAGGGCAGGATTACCCAACACAACCCCACCCAGACTCACTCCTGGACCTGCCCCCACTGAGGTGGAGAATAAGGACACACCTGGAAGTCCCAGGGCCCCACCCACCACCCGAGGCACAAGAGGGCCTCTCCAGAGGAAGAAGAGCTGGCTCCAGGACCCAAAAACAGCACTGCAGCTCCCTCCTCCCAGCAAGTGCCACCTACTGACAGGGAGGTCATCCTGCACACCCTATTATTGCATCTACTGATTCATCATAAAAGGTGTGGCCGAATCTCACCCACAAACACCACCTCCTGGCTCAGAGAATAAACAGGGCGTGTAATTATCCAAACGAAAATCTAAAGGCAAGAAGGAACAACTGATTCAGATGGAAAGGAATGAGCAAAAGAATTCTGGAAGTATGAAAAATCAAACAGAACCCCCCCCCCAAAGAGGAACAACAGCTCCCTAGCAATTGACATTAACCAAACTCAGAACATTAAAATGACAGAAGAATTTCAAACATGGATTGTAAGAAAATTCAATGATATGCAAGAAAAAATGGATGACCAACACAAAGAAACCACAAAAAAAATCCAGGACTTGGAAGAAAAATTCACTAAAGAAATTGAAATATTAAAGAAAAATCAAACCGATCTCTGGGAAATGAAGGACTTATTCAGGAAACTACAAAACACCGGGGAAAGCCTCAAGAATAACGTAGATCAAACAGAAGAAGCATTCTCAGAGATTGAACACAACTCCTTCCAATTAAATAAGTCAGTCACAGAGATCGAGCAGAAAATTAGAGAAAGGAAATAAGCCTACAAGAAATGTGGGATTATGTGAAAAAAACGAATCTAAGGGTGATAGGGATTCTGGAAGGTGAAGAAGAAAACACTCAAGGGCTGGATAAGCTATTTAAAGAATTAATAGAGGAGAATTTTCCAGGCCTTGCTAAAAATCTAGATATACAGGTACAAGAAGCTCAACAGATCCCAAGGAGATTCAATGGAAATAAGAAGACACCACGTCACGCAGTCATCAGACTGACCAAAATAGCCACTAAAGAGGCCCTTCTATGAGCTGTACGGTGAAAGAAACAAGTAACATAAAAAGGAAAGCCCATCAGAATAATTCCAGATTTCTCAACGGAAACCCTGAAAGCAAGAAGAGACTGGGGCCCAATTCTCACTCTTCTGAAACAGAATAATGCCCAGCCTAGAATCTTGTACCCTGCAAAACTAAGTTTCATATATAAAGGAGAAATAAAGACATTCACAGATAAGCAAAGACTGAAGGAGTTCACCAAGACAAGACCAGCTCTCCAAGAAGTACTCAAAACAGAATTATGCAAGGATCAGCACAATAAACACTCTCGAAAGTGAAACCACTCAAAAGTTAAAGATCAAAGGCTAGATTACACAATGGCTCAGGAGAGAAAACAAAGCAACAAAATGCAACCCAACAGAATGAACAGTAATTCCCCCCACTTATTAGTTTTCTCAATAAATGTGAATGGCTTGAACTCCCCTCTCAAGAGACATAAGCTGGCCGAATGGATAAAAAAACAAGCCAAGTATCTGCTGTCTCCAGGAAATGCATCTAACCTGCAAGGATGCATTTAGACTCATGGTAAAGGGGTGGAAATCAATATTTCAAGCAAATGGAAGCCAAAAGAAGGCTGGTGTGGCAGTTTTGATCTCAGATAACTTACTTTTTAAATCAACAAAAGTAATGAAAGACAAAGAGGATCACTATATAATGATGAAGGGTACAGTTCAACAAGAAGACATAACAATTCTAAGTGTGTATGCACTCAACTTAGGTGCACCCAGACTCATAAAGCAAACTCTACTTGAGCTAAACCAATTGATAAACAGCAACACCATAATAGTCGGAGACTTCAACACCCCACTGACAGCCCAGGGCAGATCCTCCAAACAGAAAATTAACAAAGACATAATTGACTTAAACAGAACTCTAGAACAAATGGGCCTGACTGACATTTACAGGACATTCTACCCAAAAACCACTGAATATATGTTCTTCTCATCAGCTCATGGGACATTCTCTAAGATTGACCATATTCTAGGACACAAAGCATGTCTCAAAAAATTTTTAAAAAAATAGAAATCATACCATGCATCTTCTCAGATCACAGTGGAATAAAAACAGAAATCTACCCCAACAGAAAATCTCATTTCTACACAAATTCATGGAAATTAAACAACTTTCTGCTGAATGATTCCTTCATAAACGAGGAAGTAAACAGGGAAATCAAAAGATTCTTTGAACTAAATGACAAAGGTGACACAAGTTATCAAAATCTGTGGGACACAGCCAAAGCAGTCCTGAGAGGAAAGTTTATTTCCATAAATGCCTATATCCAAAAGTCACAAAGATCACAAATAGACAACCTAATGAATCGACTCAAGGAACTGGAAAGAAAAGAACAGACTGACCCCAAACCCAGCAGAAAAAGGGAAATTAATAAGATCAACTCAGAACTAAATGAAATTGACAACGGGGAAACTATACGGAAGATTCAGAAAACAAGAAGTTGTTTCTTTGAAAAAATAAACAAAATTGACACACCTTTGGCTAGACTAATGAGAAACAGAAAAGAAAAATCCCTGATAACCTGAATCCGGAAAAAAAAAAGGAGAAGTCACAACCGATACCATGGAGATTCAAGATATAATTTATGAATATTACAAAAACCTTTATGAACACAAACTGGAAAATGTGGAGGAAATGGACAAATTTTTAGAAACACACAGCCTCCCTAGGCTCAACGAGAAAGAAATAGAATTCCTGAACAGACCAATATCAAAGACTGAAATTGAAACAGAAATAAAAAACATTCCTAAAAAGAAAAGTCCTGGACCAGATGGTTTCACACCGAAATTTTACCACACCTACAAAGACAAACTGGTGCCTATCCTGCAGAAATTATTCCACAGCATTGAGAAGGACGGATTCCTCCCCAACACATTTTATGAAGCCAACATAACCCTGATACCAAAACCAGGAAAGGATGCAACAAAAAAGGAAAACTAAAGACCAATATCCCGTATGAATATAGATGCAAAAATTCTCAACAAAATTCTGGCTAACCGAATCCAGGTACTTATTAAGAAAATAATCCATCATGACCAAATGGGCTACATGCCAGAGATGCAGTGATGGTTCAACATACGCAAATCTATAAACGCAATTCACCAAATAAACAGAAGCAAAAACAAAAACCATATGATTTTCTCAATAGACGCAGAAAAAGCATTTGACAAAATTCAACACCCTTTTATGATAAGAACACTCAACAAAATAGGCATAGATGGGGCTTATCTAAAAATGATACAAGCCATTTATGACAAACCCACTGCCAACATCATACTGAATGGGGAAAAATTGAAAGCAT
>NW_012153062.1:3918508-3927530 GCF_000956105.1 Propithecus coquereli
TGTACTCACCATCAAATTGGTATTAACTGATCAACACATAAGTGCACATATAAGAATAACATCTATTGGATGTTGGGCAGGGGCAGGGGGAAGGAGGGAGGAGGGGACAGGTATGTGCATACGCAAAGAGTGCTATGTGTACCATCCGAAGGATGGACACACTTGAAACTCGGACTTGGGGGGAGAGGGGGGGCAAGGGCAACATACGTAACCTAAACATCTGTACCCCCATAATATGCTGAAATAAAAAAAAAATTAAATAAAAAAACAAATCAAGAAATGACCTTGCAAATTCATTTTGGTCTGTACTTCTTTTTTATTACAAAATATTTGGGGGGTAAAAATGTTTTTGTTACATTGATACCTTTTATGATACTTAAGTCGGGGCCATTAGTGTGCCCATCATCCTAATAGTGTCCATTGTTCAAAACACGTAGGTTTGTATCCCTCCCTTTCACCCCCTCCATATTAATTTTCAATTACTTTTACTTCTCTCTGTGCCCATGTGTGCCCATAGATTAGTTCCAAATTATTACACAGTACATGTGGTGTTTGTTTTTGCTACCTGAGATACTTCTCTTAGGATAATGGTCTCCAGTTGCATCCATATTGCTGCAAAAGACATTAATTCATTCCTTTTTATGGCTGAGTAGTACTCCATAGTATATATATACTACATTTTGTTAATCCATTCATGAATTCATGGGCACTTAGGTTGACTCCACATCTTTGCAATTGTGACTTGTGCTGCAATAAACATTCAAGTACACATTCAGGTAGGGTTTTGGGGGTTTTTGTTTGTTTTTTGTTTGATAAAATGACTTTTTTCCTTTGGGTAGATACCTAGTAGTGGGATTGCTGGATTGAATGGTAAGTCTATATTTCTTTGAGGAATCTCCATATTGTTTTCCATAGAAGTTGTACTACTTTGCAGTCCCACTAACAGTGCATAAGCATTCCTTTCTCTCTGTATTCACGCCAGTATTTAGTGTTTGGGGACTTTTTAATAGTAGCCATTCTAACAGGGGTAAGGTGGTATTTCATTGTGGTTTTAAGTTACATTTCCCTGATGATTAGTTATGTTGAGAATTTGTTTATGTTTGTTGGCTATTCGTATATTGTCTTTTGAAAACATTTTGTTCATGTCTTTTGCCACTTTTAATGGGGGTGTTTTTTTATTTCTTGCTGATTTGTCTGAGTATGGATTCTAGATATTAGCCCTTCATCAGATATATAGTTTGCAAATATTTTCTCCCATTCCATAGATTGTCTATTTATTCTGTTGATTATTTCCTGTTCTGTGCAGGTTTTTAATTTAATCAAGTCCCATTTATTTATTTTTGTTGTTGCTGTATTTGCCTTTGGGGTCTTAGTCATAAATTCTTTGCCTAGGCCAATGTCTAAAACAATTTTTCCTATATTTTCTTCAAGAAATTTTGTGGTTTCATGCCTTACATCAGCAGTCCCCAAACTTTTTGGCACAAAGGACCAATTCATAGAAGACAATTTTTCCACAGACAGGGGACAGGGGCACAGAGTTCATGTGGTGATATGAGTGATTGGGAGTAGCTGTAAATAAAGAGCAAGTTTCCCTCACTCATCTGCTGCTCACCTCTTGCTGTGAACCCAGTTCCTAAGTTTCATGGAAGACAATTTTCCATGGGACAGAGTGCAAGGTGGGAGAAGGAACTCAGGTGGTTATGTACCTCCTGGTTCCTAACAGGCCACAGACAGGCAGTAGGCTGCAGCCTGGGGGTTGGAGACCACAGCCTTATGTCTAAGTCTTTAATCCATCTTGAATTAATTTCGATGAGAGATAGGGGTCCTGTTTCATTCTTCTGTATGTGGCTATCCAGTTTTCCCAGCACCATTTACTGAATAAGGCTTCCTTTCCCCAGTATATCTTGTTGTCTGCTTTGTTGAAGATCAGTTGGTTGTAGGTAGATGGTTTTATATCTGGGTTCTTTGTTCTGTTCCTTTGATCTGTGTCTCCATTTTTATAAAAATACCATGTTGTTTTGGTTACTATAACCTTATAGCATAAGTTGAAGTCTGGTAATGTGATGCCTCCAGATTTGTTCTTTCAGCTTAAGATTACTTTGCCTATTCAGGTCCTTTTTTAATTCCAAATGAAGCATAGAATTTTTTCTAGATATTTGAAATAGGACATTGGTACTTTGATTGGAATTTCATTGAATCTGTAAATTACTTGGGGCAGTATAGACATTTTAACAATGTTGATTCTACCAAGCCATGAGCATCAGACATTTTTCCAATTGTTTTTGTCATATTAGATTCCTATCAGTGTTTTGTAATTCTCCTTGTAAAGATCTTTCACCTCCTTAGTTTAAGTATATTGGTAAGCATTTTATTTTCTTTGTAGCTATTGTGAATAGCATTGAGTCTTTGATTTGACTCTCAGCTTGACTCTTACTTGTATATGAAATGCTATTGATTTGTGTACATTGATTTTATAACATGAGACTGTTGAATTTATTTATCCATTCTAGGAATCTTTTGGTGGAGTCTTTGGGATTTTCTAGATACAAGATCATATTGTCAGTGAAAAATGATAGTTTGGCCTTCTGTCTCCCAATTTGGATACCCTTTCTTTCTCTTCACTGATTACTCTGGCTAGGACTTCCAGTACTATGTTGAATAGAAGTGGTGACAGTGGGTACTTTTGTCTTGTTCCACTTCTTGGTGGGGGGTGAGGGGGATGGTTCTTTCAACTTTTCCCCATTCAGTATGATGTTGGCTGTGGGTTTGTCATATATGGCTTTTATTATTTTGAGGTATGTTCTTTCTGTGCCTAGTTTGTTGAAGGTTTTTATCATGAAACGGTGCTGGATTTTGTTTAATGCTTTTTCTGCATCTATTGAGATGATGTTATGGTCGTTGTTTTTGCTTCTGTTTATGTGGTGAATCACTTATATTGATTTACATGTGTTGAACCATCCTTATATCCCTGGGATGAAGCTCACTTTATCATGGTGAATTATTTTTTTGATGTCTTATTGAACTTGGTTTGCTTGGATTTTGTTGAGGATTTTTGCATCTATATTTATAAGGGATATTGGTCTGTAGTTTTCTTATTTGTTGTGTCCTTTCCTGGCTTTAGTATCAAGGTAATACTGGCTTCATAGAATGAGTTAGGGAATATTCCCTTCTTCTCAATGTTATGGAATAATTTATGCAGGATGTGTACCATTTCTTCTTTGTAGATCTGGTAGAAGTCTGCTGTGAATCCATCTGGTCTGGGGCTTTTTTGTTGTTGTTGGGAGATATTTTTATAATGGCTTCAGTCTCACCACTGATTATTGGTCTGTTCAGGGTTTATATTTCTTTCTGATTGAGTCTTAGGAGTTGTATATTTCCAGGAATTTGCCCGTTTCCTTTACATTTCCTGGTTATGTGCATAGAGATTTTCATCATATTCATGGTTGTTATTTTGTATTTCTGTAGGATCAGTTGTAATACCTGCTTCTTCATTTCTGACTGGGTCTTTTCTCTTCTATTTTTGGTTAATCTACCAAGGGGTCTGTCAATTTTATTTGTCTTTTCAAAGAAACAACTTTTTGTGTCATTGATACTTTG
Organism: Propithecus coquereli; assembly: GCF_000956105.1. Taxonomy (NCBI): domain Eukaryota; kingdom Metazoa; phylum Chordata; class Mammalia; order Primates; family Indriidae; genus Propithecus; species Propithecus coquereli. The sequence goes on from NW_012153062.1 coordinate 3,922,106, forward strand.
TATTATTTTTTCAGGTTCCATTTCATTTATTTCCATTCTGAGCTTCATTATTTCTTTTCTTCTGCTGGCTTTGGATTTGGTTTACTCTTCTTTTTCTAGTTCCTTGAGATGTGACATTAGGTTGTTAATTTGTGATCTTTCTGTCTTTTCGATGTAGGCGTTTAAGGCTATGAATTTTCCCCTCAGAACTGCTTTTGCTGAATCCCTTAGATTTTAATAACTTGTGTCCCCTTTGTCATTAGTTCAAAGAATCATTTTATTTCTATCTTAATTTCATCATTGACCCAACAATTGTTCAGCAGCAGGTTGTTTAATTTCCATGACTTTGTGTAGATTTGAGGGTTTGCCTTGAAATTGATTTCTAGTTTTATTCTAGTGTGGTCTGAGAATATACATTTCAATTTTTTTTTTAATTTTTGGAAACATATTTTGGGGCCTATTAGATATGATCGATCTTGGAGGATGTCCTATGTGCTGACAAGAAGAATGTTTATTCAATAGTTTGGGGATATAATGCTCTATAAATGTCTGTTAGGTCCATTTGTTTCAGAATACCATTTAAATCCAGTGTTTCTTTATTTATTTTCTATTTTGATGATCTATCCAGTCCTGTCAGTAGGGTGTTAAAGTCCCCCACAATTACCATGCTACTCTTTTGTCTCTTTGCTTAGCTCTAGTAGGATTTGTTTCATGAATTTGGGAGCTCGTCTGTTAGGTGCATATATATATTTAGAATTGTTATGTCTTCTTGTTGAATTATGTCCTTTACCATTATATAATGACCATTTTTGTCATTCTTTACCATTGTTGAATTAAAGTCAATTTTATCTGATATGAGAGTGGCTACACCTGTTCTCCTTTGGTCTCTGTGTGGATTTTTTTTTTTTTTTTACATCCTTTCACCTTGAGTCTGTGTGCGTCCTTGTGGGTTAGATGAGTCTCCTGGAGACAGCAGACACTTAGGTTGTGTTTTTTCATCCATTTAGCCAATCTATGTCTTTTGAGTGGAGCATTCAGAACATTTATTTTGAGTGATAATATTAATATATGGGATGCTGTTCCGTTCATTATGTTGCGTAGTACCTTATTGCTTTGTTTTTCCTCTTGTGCTATTGCTTTGTAAGAGCTGCGAGCTTTAGATTTTGGGTGATTTTATACTGATGGGTATCTATCATGCTGATCTATGTATAATGTAGATCTGAGTATTTCCCATAAGACAGGTCTAGTTTTGACAAATTCCTTCTGTGTTTGCTTATCTGGAAAAGTCTTTATTTCTCTTTTATGAAACTTATTTTTGCAGGGTACAAGATTCTTGACTGGCAGTTGTTCTGTTTAAGAAGACTAAAGGTGGAGCCCCAATCCCTTCTGTCTCATAAGGTCTCTGCTGAGAGTCCTACCGTTAGTCTGATGGGTTTTTCTTTGCAGGTTAGTTGTTGCTTTCATCTTGCTCTTTGTAGAATTTTCTTCATTTTCACTTTGGCCATGTTGATTACTATGTGTCTTGGAGATGTCCTATTTGTTTTGAATCTTCCCAGCATTTGATGCCCATCTTGTATCTGGATGTCTGAATCTCTGGTGATATCAGGGAAGTTTTCCTCAGTAATTACCTTGTATAGATTTTTCCATGCTTTTTTCTTTCTTCTTCTCCCTCAGGGATACCTATAATTCATATATTAATTCATTTCACATAGTCCCATATTTCTTTGAATGATTGCTCAGTTTTCTTTGTTCTCTTTTCTGCATCTTTGAATGACTGTGTTATCTCAAGAGCCTTGTCTTCAAGCTCTGAGATTCTTTCTTCTGCTTGGTTAAGCCTGTTGTTGAAGCTTTCTGCTGTATTTTGAAATTCCCTAAATGATTCTTTCATTTCTTAAAGTTCTATTATATCCTTGCTTATGTCATGTATCTCTTTAATGAATTTTTCATTTTTTTCTTGATTTGCAAATTTTTTTGTTTCTTTTTGTTTGTTTTCAACTTTCCTTTCAATTCCACTTATCTTATTTGCCATCCATATTCTTAATTCCATTTCTGACATTTTCACAATTTCTTTTTGGTTGGGGTGCACTACTGTACATCCATTGTGATCCCTTGGGGATGTCAAACTGTTTTTGTTTCTTTGTTTGTTTGTTTGTTTGTTTTTTCATGTTGCCAGAGGTTTTTTGCTGATTTCTTCTCATCTGAATCCTCTTCTCTCAGCTCAGGGCTGATAGGTTTTCAGGGAACCTCTTCTCCTTCTCTGAGAACTCTCTTACTTTGTGAAAATAAGGGCAGGTCCCTATATGGCATTTTTGTGTCCTACTCTGGAATGTTGACCCAGCAGCAGAGGGTCAGGTGCACTGAGAGCCTGTAGTGCAGCTGTTCTGGTTTGTCCATTCCCTTGTCACAGTGATTGTCACACTTCAAGTCAGTGCTGGATGATATTCACGTGGGGTGGTGGGTTGTTCCCCAGATTGTTGTTGGAAGTTCAAGTTGGGAGTTGAAAAAGACCCCATTTGGGGGGATTGCTGTGCCTTTGGTCCCCCAAAAGAGGTGACAGTGGCAGCAGGGTGAGGCAAGCTAGGCAGTGGTGATGGGTGTCTGGGCTATGGACATTCACTTGAACCAGGTCCAGCTGTAATGGGGCTCAAGGCATGGGGGTCTCTGTCAGAGTATTGGATCTTGGGGCAGTTCCACAGGCCCAGTGGCCATGATAGAGACTTGGCAGTGGGGTCTTAGGGTTTAGCACAGTACTGGAATCTCAGGGGCTGAGTCCAGGCCTGGGAGGAGCACTAGAGCCACAGGGACAGAGCCTTGAGACCCAGGGACAGCACTGGAGCCTCAGGAGGCAAAGTTTCAGTCCCAGAAGCTGCTGTGAGGCCTCAAGGGTGGATCCTTGACCTGGCAGCAGCAGAAGCCTCAGAGGCAGAGCTGAAGCCTGGAGGCAGGGAAGAAACTACAAGGTTGGGGCTGCAGGGTCAGACTGCAGAGTGGAAAGTGCAGAAGTTGTTCTACACAGGCTGGCTCCTGTAGCACAGGGACCATAAGGGTGGAGCTGTGTGGGGTGGGTGGTAATATGGGGGTCACAGAGGCTGGGTCTGCAAGTTGAGGGTGCTGAATGGAGGGGGTTCTCCTCCTGCTCTGGTTCCACTGAAGTAGTCACCACAAAGCTTCTCAAGTGGTGTCTGAGGTGACCCCTCTGCTCAGATCCCACATTGGGAAGGAGGGGCACTTGACTCCCAGTCACAGTGTACAACACAGGGGAGCATCCACTCTGCCTGCTTCCTCCCCAGCTTGGTAGGAGTGATGCAAAGGCTGCTGTGTATCTGAGAACTCATAATGGTATAAGTTACGGTAACCTGGGATTGGTAGCCACCAAATCCCTGCTGCCGACTTTCCAGTGCAATTGCTCTGCACAGACTCCAAGCAGCTCCCTGATCAGTCCAGAGGTTTGTGGTAGTGGTGGAGGGTGAGCCCTTCACAGTTCTGGCTGCAGTGTGTGCAGGGTGAGTGTGGAGCCGCATGGCTCTCTCCTCTTGACACTCCCCACGTGTGGATTCCTCCCCCATGTACCTGCCTATCTTTCAGAATTAATCACCCACTCACCTTCTCCTTCACTCTAAACGTCCTCTGTCACTTCTCCAGAGTTTTACCATGTTCCAAGAACAGCCATCCATAAGTGGGCATCCTCCTGCAATTTTCAATCCTCTCCTTGAAAGTGATACACGCAAGCTGCTTCTAGTCTGCCATCTTGCTGAGATCTCCTGATTTGTACTTCTGTTTTCTCAGAATGGATTTCCAAATAAGGAATTTTTAACAGCAATTTATTCATGTAAAGACACTAATATGATCATTTTCTCAACAAATTAGTAAAAGGCAGAGAACGTCAAAGTTAGTCAGTTCAAGAAAGCCTGTATTCAAATTTTTTATAAAGATCCTTGGTGTACTTACTTTTTTTAGCCTGTCTTTCTATTGTTGAAGTATAATTTATATACATTGAAATGCTCTGGCTTTAAGTGTTATAGTTTGATGAGTAGAGAAATGGATATGCCCATATAACCAGACCAATATCAATATAAATAATTTTCCATCACACTTGAGAGTTCCCAAGTGCTCTTTCCTAGGCAACCTTCACCCTCAGAAGAAACTTCTCTTGTGATCTTTTTCACTATACGGTAGATTGGTTTTTCTTGTTTTAGATCTTCATACACACTGTGCTCTCATGTGCCTTGCTTTTTTCCCTTACCATAATGTTTTTGAGATTCATCCATGTTGCTACATATATCAGTATTTAATGCCTTTTTATGATTGGATAGTATTATATAAATACACTAAAGTTAGTCTATCCATTCTCCTTTTGATGGAAATGTAGATTATTTCCAGCTTCTGGCTATTGTGAATAAAGATACTGTGAAATTTCAGTTAAGTCTTTTTAGACACATTCTTTTCTTTTCCTTGGGTAAATACCTAGTAGTATAATTTCTAAGTCATACAGGTTGTGTTTAACTTTATAAAAACCTGCCACATTACATTCTAAGTGATTGTACCATTTACACCCCCTCCAGCAACATATAAGAATTTCAGTTGCTCTAGATCCCTGCCAACATTTATTGTTGATAGTCTATAATTTTAGCCATTCTAGCAGGTGTGAAGTAGTATCTAATTGTGTTTATAGTTCACATCCCTAATGAGTAATGACATCAATGAGTTTTTGTATGTGCTTATTAATCATGTTTACTTGTGCAGTGTCTGAACTATTCAAATATTTTGCCAAATTTTTTATTACTGAATGGAAGAAATTTTTTGTACAATTTGGATTCTAGTCCTTTATTTAATATAAATTTATAATATTTTATCACAGCCTATGGCTTGCCTAATTATTTTCTTATTATTGTCTTTTCATAAACAGAAGTTTTTTTAATTTTGAAGAAGTATCATTTATCATTTTTGAATTATTATTGCTGTTTATTCTGTTTTAAAAATCTTTGCCTATTGCTATGGTTTGAATGTTTTGGTTCCCTTCAAAATTCATATTGAAACTTCATGCCCAGTGCAACAGTATTGGGTGGTGTGGCTTTTTGGAGGTGATTGAGTCATGAGGGCTCCACCCTCATGAATGGGATTGGGTGCCCTTATGAAAGGTCTTTATGAAGGGAGTTTGTCCTTTTTTTGCCCTTCCACCTTCTGCCATGTGAGAATGCAGCAAAAAAAGGCCCTCAACAGACACAGATGCTAATGCCTTGACCTTGGGTTTCCCAGCTACCAGAACTGTGAGAAATAAATGTCTGTCCTTTATAAACTACTCAGTCTCAGGTATTGTAGCAGCACAAATTGACTAAGACACCTGCCCTAAGTTATTCTCCTATGTTATCTTCTAAAGGCTTAGTAGTTTTAGATTTTACATTAAAGTTTAAGATTCATATTGAATTAATATTTTTTTTTTATTTCA
>NW_012153062.1:3941443-3944955 GCF_000956105.1 Propithecus coquereli
CGCAAATCTATAAATGCAATTCGCCACATAAATAAAAGCAAGAACAAAGATCATATGATTCTTTCGATAGTTGAATTAATTTTTGTGTGTGGTATGAGACTGGGTCAAGGTACATCGTTATCCACCTGGATTTCCAGGTGTTCCAGAGCCATTTGTTTTGAGGATCTTTTCTCACTGAATTGATTTGGCACCTCTGTTGAAAATCTTTACTGTGTAAGTTTAGGTCTATTTCTGGAATCTCTATTTCATTCCATTAAATCAGGAGCAGTTTAAAGCAACAGTTATCTGATTCCATTGTCTACAATGACTGCTTTCTCTTTACTTCTTGAGTCCCTGACATAACTGCACCAGCCAAGTCATTCCCTTCTGCTGGTATCCATCACAGTTCACCACCAATGTTAACTATTACAGCACAATAGCAAGCCAGGGGCAATCAGTACTCCACTTAATACCTGTGATGGAGTCGTCATTGCCAGCTGTCCAGTGGATGATCTAGTTCCAAAAGCCCATTTTAGATTCTACTTCTTAGGACCACTCCTAGCACCACCTGGACAGAGACAGTGAACCAGAGAGTGATATGCAGGAGGTCAATTGAGAAATGCTCTTGGCAGTGATGGCTGTAGGGGGGTAAGAGAAGTAGGAATGGACAAAAGCTGAAGTTGAACTACGATGCAGTTGTAATAGAAGCTTCAGATGATCCCAATTCCATTAGGGCTCTGAAGCTGGGAATTCCCTTCAGGCTTATATAAAATTGAGGCAAAGGAGGTTGAGCTTTGAATCCCTGCATCATAAGTTAGATGAAGTGAACTGCCCTCCCCGGGGAGAGTACATAACTTTGGGTGAAGCAGCTCCCTTCTGCTGAGACAAAAATCCTGCCCAAATGTAAATATTGGCTTTCATTACCTCCAGAATTAAGGAGAATATATTTAAAACTTATTATCAGTTTTTCAGTATCTGTGTAGATGCCTTTCATAGTTCTGCTGTCAAACAAGCAGGCAGGGCAGATAAAAAGGGGAAATATGGGTTAAGCCACTGAGATCAGTACCCCAAAAGCATGTCCTGAGAAGGAACCTGAGCTCAGGTAGTTTATTTGGGATATCATCCAAGGGAGTAAAGGTCAGAGAGTGGGGAAAGTGAGATAGAAAAGGGAGAAAGACCAGAAAAGGGTATTTTGAAATAATAAGAAATATATATAGTGGGCTCTGCCCCCTGGTCCTGACACAGGGCTCCTAAAAACCCCTGAAAATAGGAATGCTAGAATAATCTTTTTTCTAGTATTGGGTCTTTGGGCTTGGTTCCTGACACAGAGATCCTAAGACCATTATAATTTCCTAAGTGATAAGGGCATATGACACAGAGCTCCTAAATTCCTTGGAAGTTCCTGGATAATAGGAGCATCTTTTATTCTAATCAGGAGACCCTTGAAGAGTTCCTGGAAGGGGGCTGGTCACCAGAAAGACTAAGCCATGATTAGGAGCTTAGAACTTTCAGCTCCACACTCTCCTTCTCTGGAAAGGGGAGAGGAGCTGGATATTGAGTTAATAATCAATCATGCCTATGTGTTGAATACTCCATAACTCTGAACTGCAGTCTTCAGGAAGCATCTGGGGTTGGTGAACAAGAACACATCCGTGTGCCAGGAAGGTGGTGTAACCTCAACTCCGTGAGACCAGAAGCTCCTGTCCTCAGGACTTTTCTGAACCTCACTCTGTGTACCTCTTCATCTGACTGTCCATTTGTATTCTTTAAAATATCCTTTGAAATAAATCAGCAACAGTACCTAAACTGTTTTCCCAGGTTCTGTGAGCCACTCTCGCAAATTATTAAACTCAAGAGAGGATTGTGGGAACCTCCACTTTGAGCAAAGTCAGGCAGAGTTGTGGATAACCTGAGGACCTACTACTTGCCATTGGCATCTGGAAGTACAGACAGTCTTGTGGGAATGAGTCCTTGAGCTGTGGAATTTGAGGCTATCTCTAGGTAGATGGTATCAGAATTTAGTTAAATCGTAGGACACCTAGGTGGGGCCAGAGAATTGCTTATTATGGGAAAACCCCACACATCTGATGTCAGAAGTAAAATACTGAGAGTGGCATGAATATGGAAGGAAAAACAGTTCGTTTTTCCTTATATATGTCAACGAACAGGTTACTATTGTAGGAAACTGGGTCTCAATCCTGAAAGAATCTAATAGAATATTCCTCAAAATGTTTCATGAAGGAAGACAAAGTACCAAAGTACTTTGTACTAAAGTACTAATCCACCAACTCCCATCCCTCAAGGTTTGAGAGCTGCCCCAAAGACACTTCCTCACTTCTGAACAAGCTTCCCTGGCACCAGAAAAATCCCTTAGGATGAGAAGCAGAGACATACAAGTGTCTGTGGAGGGAAGCTTTTAATGAATGTGAAACTCAGAGATGACTCTGGGGGGTATTAGTTGCACATCAAAGGTGTCTTCTCTACTCACCAATACCACATTCTTTCTTAAAAAATAAATTTTAGGCTGGGCTTGGTGGTTCATGCCTGTAATCCTAGCACTTTAGGAGGCCAAGGTAGGAGAATCGCTTGAGGCCAGGAGTTCAAGACCACGCTGAGCAACATAGTGAGACCTCATCTCTACAAAAAATAGAAAAATGAATTGGGTGTGGTGGCGCATGCCTACAGTCCCAGCTACTTGGAAGGCTTAGGCAGGAGGATCACCTGAGCCCATTAGTTCAAGGATATACTGAGCTATGATTACGCCACTGTATCCCAGCCTGGGTGACAGAACAAGACCCTGTCTCTAAAATAATAATAATAATAGTTAAATTAAATAAATTTCATTGAGTGTATTTGAGGTTCATGACATGATATTATGGGATACATAGACATAGTAAAAAGATTACCATAGTAAAGCAAATTAACACTTTTGTCTCTCATCTCACATAGTTACTGTGTGTGGGTGACAAGAGCAGCTAAAATCTACTTATTTAACAAAAATCCCTAATAAAATGCAATTTTATTAACTTCAGTCCTCACGGTGTAATTAGATCCCTAGAATTGTTCTCCTTCTATATCTGCTAGTTTGTATCCTTTGACCTACATCTCCCTATTTCTTCTTCCCTGTCCCTACTTATGGTAAGCACTGTTCATTCTCTAGCTCTGTGTATTTGAGCTATTATTGATATATTTTTCTTTGTATGTCTGGCTTATTTCACTTAGCATAATACCCTTCAGATCCATCCATATTGTGGCAAATAGTAGGATCTCCTCTTCTTTCAAGGCTGAATAATACCATTGTGTATGTGTCTGTGTGTGTATGCATACATATATATGCATATATATTCCATATTTTCTTTATTCATTCATCTATTGATAGGCATTTAGATCATTTCCATATCTTGGCAATTGTGAATAATGTTGCGATGAACAGGGGAGTGTGGATATCTTTATAAGGTGATGATTTCAATTCCTTAGGGTATATGCCCAGACAAGGAATTGCTGGATCATATGATATTTCTGTTTCTAATTTT
>NW_012153062.1:3945817-3949266 GCF_000956105.1 Propithecus coquereli
GGCTAGAGTGCTGAGGCATTAGCCTAGCTCACACAAACCTCAAACTCCTGGGCTCAAGCAATCCTACTGCCTCAGCCTCCTGAGTAGCTGGGACTACAGACATGTGCCACCATGCCTGGCTAATTTTTCTCTATATATTTTTAGTTGTTCAGCAATTTATTTCTATTTTTTTAGTAGAAATGGGGGTCTCACTCTTGCTCAGGTTGGTCTCAAACTCCTGAGCTCAAATGATCCACCAGCCTTGGCCTCCCAGAGTGCTAGGATTATAGGCGTGAGCCACCGCACCCAGTCATTACCACATTCTTAAGCTGCTCTGGAGGTACCAGGCACAGGTAGAAGAGCTAGTGTATTTTTCAGAATGAAGAGACCCACTACCCACCAAGGGGCTCACATTGTCCATTGTCCCAGCAAGAATTTATGAAAGGATTTAGGATTTGGGAAAGAAGTGTAACCACGGGTAATGAGTTCAGCTCTTTCATAATGCTTACATATGCTCCTCCTTCTTTGCCAGGATTTGCTTTATTACACTACAATGATATAAGTATTTTTTGATGTGTTTACTATTGGAGAGGGCATAGTTTACTAAATAATAATACACAATAATGGATGACATTGCTTCCTACAATGTGATAGGCAATGTCCTATCTAAACATGTTACATGTATTATCTCAATGAATCTTCATATAGTACTATACTATGGAAATAAGCATAGTATAAATATTAACCCCCTGGTATAGATTAGAAATTTGAGACACAAAAAAGTGGTGTCAGCTATGATAATGCTGCCTAACAAACAACCCCAAATCCCAATGACTTACAACAACAAATATTAATTTTTCTCACTAATAAGTTTGTGGGCTGCCTAGAGTGGCTCTGTGGGCTGAACTGGAATCAGCTGGTTAGGTTCCAGTCTGCAGAATGGGTTCAGGTCTGCTTAAGCTGTCTTTCATTCAGGGACCAGCAGCTATCCAGAGCATGCTTTTCTCATGGCTGATGGCAGAAGCACATGAGACCAAATCAAACGAGCCAAGTACATTTAACATTGGTATTTTTTGTTGGTACCATTCTGGTTGAAGCCTTCACTTGATAACATATCTTGAACAAAGTAAATTACATGGCTAAGCCCAGTATCACTGGGGTGGAAAAATATAGCCACATGGAAGGAGTGGAAGAAAGTGAAACGTGGCAGAACACTAACACAGCCTACCACAGATATTAACTAACTTGCTGTGGTCGCTAACAAATGGTAGAGCTGGGACGAAAACCTCATTATTTTTTTACCCCTGCTCTGAACATTTACAATATTTTGGCTCGTTAGGAGGAGCTAAAAGGAGCTTCTAAAAATTTGGGAACCCTTAGAAACTAACCCTTTAGAAATATATTTCTGGAACTAACCTATGTATTAGAGGTGACATGTGGACAAGTAGGAGAATAGGAAAAATAGGAGTCTACACTTTATATTGGAGGGGACATGACTCAATAAACTGCAAATTGCCAGGAAGTTAGGATAAGTGATCCAAGAATGTCAAATAAAAAAGAGTCAGGAGACTTGATTTCATGCCTAGATGCTGCCAGATTGGTGCCCTAGTTTCTGGTCTTTTCCAAACCTCAGCCTCCTCCAGTGAAAAATGAGGGACAACCCTTAGTGCCCCTGAACTCTATGTTTTTTAGGGAACACTTCAGGGTGATCTCAGAGAACTTATGAAAGAGGCCTCTTCCCACTGTGTTTCCATGCTATGATTTGCAGTAATGCAAAACTGGGGTGAATACCAGGAACTCCAAATCAGTAATACAAAAACAATTTGGGGGATACATTTCACAAAATAAAGCTCCCACAAATTTGTTGACTATAATGAATTTTCTGTAATCCTTCCTTAATTTATAAAAAATTGTCAGAATATTCTATAAATGCTCAAATTCCTTCCTAGTCCTGAGTGTTAAACTTGAAAGAAAATTAGCTAAGTCAAAAATTTCAAACACACCTTTTCAGAGAAGTCTGTAGTTTACACAAAGTATTATTTGGCTTTTGTGAGATATTCCACCAAAGGGCAATAAAATACCATTCCAAGAATGTCTCAAATATCAAAGAAGGGAAAGGAAGGCCTAGTTGATTTTTTCCCTATCTAGCTGATTAACAAAAGAAGAACAATTTGGACTGCTTCACATATAGCACAGGACCCAGTTAAGCGAGAAACATTGGCCCAGTCACTATACAAGGCTGAATATCTTCCAGGCAGTACATTACATGTAAGTTCCCTGAAGCCTGGGAACATGTATTCTTCTCATGTGTATTTTTTTTAACTGTATGAAAATATTTTACACTTTTTTTTTCAATTTGGGTTTTTTTTAAATTTCAAAATATATTAAGGGGGTACAAATGTTTTTGTTACACAGATACCTTTTATAATGCTTTAGTCAGGAATATAAGTATGCCCATCACCCAAATAGTGTTCATTATACCTGTTAGGTAGGTTTTCACCCCTTCCCTTCACCCCTTTCCCTCCTTCTTGATTTCCAACAATTTTCACTTCTTTCTGTGCCATGTGTGCCCATCAATTAGGTCCAAATTATTAGAGTGCACGTGGTGTTGGTTTTTCCATTCTTGCGATACTTTACTTAGGGTAATGGTCTCCAATTCCATCCAAATTGCTGTAAAAGACATTAATTCATTCCTTTTTATGGTTGAGTAATACTCCATAGTATATATGTACCACATTTTGTTAATCCATTCATGAATTGATGGGTACTTGGGTTGATTCCACATCTTTGCAATTGAAAATTGTGCTGCAATAAAAACTCCAGTACATGTGTTTTTTTGATAAAATGGCTTCTTTTCCTTTGGGTAAATACCCAGTAGTGGGATTTCTGGATCAAATGGTAAGTTTATATTTATTTCTTTGAGGAATCTCCATATTATTTTCTGTAACAGTTGTACTAATTTGATTTCTCACCAACAGTGTATAAGCATTCCTTTCTCTCTGCATCCATGCCAGTATCTATTGTTTTGGACTTTTTAATAAAAGCCTTTCTAACAGGGGTAAGGTGATATCTCATTGTGGTTTTAATTTTTGCATTTCCCTGATGATTCCTGACACTGAGCACTTGTTCATCTGTTTTTTGGCCATTTGTCTATATTCTTTTGAAAAGCTTCTATTCATGTCTTTTGCTCATTTTTTTTTATTTCAGCATATTATGGGGGTACACATGTTTAGGTTACGTATGTTGCCCTTGCCCCCCCCTTCCAAGTCTGAGTTTCACATATGTCCATCCTTCGGGTGGTGCGCATTGCACTCTTTGTGTATGAAAATACCTGTCCCCTCCTCCCCCTTTCCCCATACCCCCTGCCCAACATCCAATAGATGTTATTCTTATATGTGCATTTATGTGTTGATCAGTTAATACCAGTTTGATGGTGAGTATATGTGGTGCTTGTCTTTCCATTCTTGGGA
>NW_012153062.1:3949316-3950185 GCF_000956105.1 Propithecus coquereli
TTAGGAATCTCTATACAGTTTTCCATAATGGCTTTACCAATCTACATTCCCACCAACAGTGTCCAACGGTTCCCATTTTTCCACACCATCGCTAACATTTGTTATCACTTGTCTTTTTGATAATAGCTACCCTTGCAGGTACGAAGTGGGTTTAATTTATATTTTCCTTATAATTAGTGATGTTGAATTACATTACAAAAATATAGTAATTAAAACCATATGGTATTGGCATAAAAATAGAAACACAAACCAATGGAACAGAATAGAGAGACCAGAAATAAATACAAATATATATGGTAAATTAATTTTCAACAAGTGAACCAAGAGGACACAATGGGGAAAGGATAGTTTCTTCAATACATGATGCTGGGGAAACTGGATTTTTATGTGCAAAAGAATGAAATTGAACTCTTATATTATACCCTACAAAAAAATCAACTCAAAATGGACAAAAAACTAAACATAGAACCATAGAACTAAACCATGGAACTCCTAGAAGAGAACATAGGGGAAAAGATCTTCAATTGGCATTGGCAATGCTGTTTGGAGATCACACCAAAAGCTCAAGCTACAAAAACAAATAAATGGGACTACACCAAACTAAAAAGCTTCTTCACAACAAAGGAAACAATCAATGAAATGAAAAGACAATCTATGGACTGGGAAAAAATAAGTGCAAACCAAATAACTGATAAGGGGTTAATATCCAAAATTTACAAAAACTCGTACAACTTAATAGCAGAAAACCAAATAATACAATTTTTAAAAAGGCAAAGAACCTGAACATAGATTTCTCCAAAGAAGACATAAAAATGGCCAGGAAATATATGTAAAGGGGCTCAGTGTCACATTCTCTTTTTTTTTTTTTT
>NW_012153062.1:3953413-4006284 GCF_000956105.1 Propithecus coquereli
GGCTTGGGGGGTGGTGCTGTCCAAGACCCGCACTCTGGAGCAGATCTCTCTCCCCACCAATCTCCCCCTCTCCATGTCCTCCCCCAGGCCTCCCCCAGCAAGCGGGGGCCCAGGCCGGTGGATCCCCCCTGGCTGTGATGCGGGTTGGGAGGTTCCGCACCCAGGATCGTAGCCCGAGCTCGGTGTACAGCCCTCCCTTAGGAGGAAAGTTGCCGGTCAGGCACGCCGATCCGCCCATGAAGGCGCACACTCCTCAGTAGGCTCCTTCACAGATCTCTCCTCCGTGCCCCAGGGCAGCGCAATCGTGACCCGGGGTGCAGGGAGTCTGGTCTGCAGGCCTGACCCCTGGACCCTGGAGATCAATCCCTGACCCTGCCAGGGGGAGAGGCCCTGGTCCTGAGTCACCTACAGCCTGCCCAAGCTGGATTGATTTCACTCCACCTCGGGATTTGCCCCACTCTCCTGGAGTCCCCAGGCAAGTAGCACCTGGGAGGGCTGGCGGGTAGGGAACTCGCAGTCTGAGTGCCCCTCTGTCTGTTGTAGGGTCCTGAAAGGAAAGGTCCCGTTCTTTGGAGATGCCTCCGTGTGATGGCTAAATTGTCTTTCTGGGTATGCACGGGTAGGGAGGGGGAAGGAGAGAATGGAGCACTATGGCGTCTGCCGCTAGGCTTGGGTCTGTGCCCGGGGAGGTGCCCCGAGGAGGCTGGGAGCCCGGCGCTGAGTCTGCAAGAGACCACTGCTCACTGGTGGCAGCCGTCTCTGGGCTGGTGTCCGCAGGTCTCTCCAGCAGCTCAGGAGCCATCCGCAGTCCGAGATGCAAGGGAGGGGGAAGTTAACCGCTCCACCTACCCTTGTCGCTGGTTTCCAAGCCTCTCGGCACCTCTCTCCTTCCAGTTCTCCTTGCAACGTCTTCCCGTGGAGTGTCCTGTAGTTTCAGGAACCCTTCCTTCCGACCCTCACACGATCTATGTTTCTCTGCTCGCTTATTTTTTTTCTCTTTCTTCTAAAATTCATCTTTTTTGCAGAGACCTTCTGACTGGCGGCCCGTCTCATCCGCCATCTTGGCTCCTCTCCTTCCTCATTTTTTAATGGGGCTGTTTGTGTTTTTCTCACTGATTTGAGTTCTTTGTAGATTCTGGATATTGGCCCTTTATTGGCTATATAATTTGTGAATATTTTCTCTCATTCTGTAGGTAGTCTATTTGCTCTGTTGATTATTTCCTTCATTGTACAAAGGTAATAATTCCTTGTATTAATTTAATCAAGTCTCATTTATTTATATTTGTTGTTGCTGTAATTGTCTTTGCAGTCTTAGTCAAAAATTGTTTCCCTAAACTGATATCTAAAAGAATTTTTCCTACATTTTCTTCTGTAATGTTTATGGTTTCATGCCTTAAATTTAACTCTTTTATCCATCTTGAATTAATTTTTGTGAGAGGTGAGAGATAGGGGTCCTTTTTCATTCTTCTGCTTGTTGCTCTCCTATTTTCCCAGCACCATTTTTTGAATGGGGCTTCTTTTCCCCAACATATGTTCTTGTCTACTTTGTTGAAGATCAGTTGGTGGTAGGTAGATTGTTTTATATCTGTTCTCTGTTCTGTTCCATTGGTTTACGTCTCATTTTTGTACCAATACCATGCTGTTTTGGATACTATAGCCTTTTAGTATAGTTTGACATCTAGTAATGTGATGCCTCCAGATTTGTTCTCTTTGCTTAAGATTGCTTTGGCTATTTGGGCTCTTTTTTGGTTCCAAACAAAGCATAGCATTATTTTTCTAGTGAAATATGACATTGGTATCTTGACAGGGATTGCACTGAATCTGTAAACCACGATTCACAATAACTGCAAAGAAAATAAAACACTTAGGAATATACTTAACCAAGGATATGAAAGATCTCTACAAGGAGAACTATGAAACACTGAGCAAAGCAATTACTGATGACACAAACAAATGGAAAAACATATCTTGCTCATGGATCAGTAGAATCAACATTTTTAAAGTGTCCATACTTCTCATGCGTATTTCTTATAGCACTTGGTTATGCTATGCATATAGAAAGCTTCAAAAAAGTTTTGCTGAATGAATGAGTAAACAATTAATAAAGTAATCTCACTAATTGTTCTCTTTGTATCCACATGAATTATATTGTGCAAATGTAGATTGGATATAATGTAGACAAAATATTTTCAAAAGAAGACATAGCTCATGCTTCTTAAGCATAGTGATCAGATATTCATAAGGTCAAGGAGAATAAAAGAATGATTGGACACTGGTGGAACAGTCAGGTTAAATACGTATGTCTGGATTACAATCAGTACATAAAACAGTAATTGTTCCCATGAGCATAGCCAAGGTGAACCAACGATGGAGAAAAATAATGCAAGATAATCCCAAACTACTGGGTAGATCCTCCCAATACCAGTACATCTAATTTAGGGTCCCACAATTTAAAAGGAATTTGGATGGCTTTTATTAAGTTAAAAATACATTAAATGAAACTTAAGTTATTTGAGGAAGTGATAAAAATAACTAGGGCTAATTAATTTGATTTGGAAATGGCTTACTTTTGATCTCTCAGGCCAAACCAGAACTCAGGATTTTGTTGTCTATCTACGTAAGAGTGAATCTTAAAGATTTTCAAGGGCAAAATATTCCAAAGATTGCTATTATTATAGCAAGCTACCATTTGTTTAGGGTCTCTATATGCTAGGCTCTCTCTCTCTCCACATATAAATATGTATATATACATACACATGTATACACGTATATGTGTGTATCTAAGAATATGTGTATATACATACATATGTATACATGCGTATGTGTGTATACATATGTATATACTATATATACATATATTTCCCACAATAGTTCCATGAGTACTCTTATCTCCATTTTATAGGTGAGTTAACTCACACTCAGATCAATACCTTGCCCATGGTTGTATAACTAGCAAGTGGCACAGCAGGGTTCAGATACAGGTCTGGCTGTCTCCAAAGTCCTTGTTCTTTGTAATATCCCACATGATTATGGGGTCAGAACATACTTCTATCCTTCAAAACCTTCCCTCTACCATTACCTGGAAAAAGTCTTGGCCTTTGTCAGATTGTGTCACATCTCTTACCATGTTTTCCCTTACCCACTCAGTTAGATAAGTATAAGTCTTTCGCTTTATTTCCATTTCCTGACAACCACTCTCCTTCCTCAGCAGCTCTTTGAGACTCTAATCCCTTGTTCACAGGATTAACGCCCCCGCTGAACTTTCAAACTTTCTTACTGCCAGTGGCCATCTCCCATTCAGCTACTTCAGTTCTACCCTGTCCTTCATCTACCTGAGGTCAGCTTATATTAGGCCAGCCACCCAGACATGCCTCACCCCTCCCCACATTGACCAAATCCTGCCTGGCATTTCATCCTCTAGGATTAGAGACTAATATAGAGTCAAGCTCATGGTATTTTCCTGATGGTCCTGGCTGACTTGGCCATTTAAAATGTCCACTGTCTCTACTTTTGTATTGTCCTCAGGCAACCTGAAAAAAAGTTACAACTTGAATAACTGGCTTACTATAAGGGTTTGGTTTCTGTATCTACAAAATGGAAACAATAAAGCCTATTTTAAAGAGTTTGTAAGATTTCATCATCTTGTAGTGGGCCTGTTTTAGGGATTTGGGCCTTTCCCCATCTTCTAGTTAAAAATCATGCTCTCCTTTCACTTTGGTGATGCTGATGGTCCTCATGGGATGGGACACAAGGCTCCAGCCTAGCAAATTAGAGAACCAACGCCTCTGATGCAGGGGTTGACTCATGGACATGACCCAAGCAGAATCCATCTCATGGCTCGTCTGATAGGTACTGTAAAAGAAACTGTCATTTCTGG
The DNA here is from genome assembly GCF_000956105.1 of Propithecus coquereli. NCBI lineage: Eukaryota > Metazoa > Chordata > Mammalia > Primates > Indriidae > Propithecus > Propithecus coquereli. The sequence goes on from NW_012153062.1 coordinate 3,957,291, forward strand.
GATTGCTCACAACAAGGAACAACATGTAAATCTGGATTTTCAGTGGTTATTATTTTCCACAGAGAAAGGAGAGCAGCCTAAGAATGGAGTGAACACAGCAGAAAGTAGAGTTGAAAGATTAGACACTGTTAAGCATTCAATTCCTGGACTCCCTAACATTGAGAGACAAAGCATTCCATTTTCTCTTAAATTAATTTGAGTTGGGTTTCTGTCATAGGCAACCAAAATCTCTGACTACTAAACATCTGCAGTATCCAGTATGAGCCCAACACAGGTTATAATATGTGCATAATGTGTGACGTTAACTTCTCTGGAGTCCCGGAAGAGACCTGCTGCCTTCCTTGACGAACACTTCAGTCTCTACTCATAATCCCATCCCATAAACTCCTCAAGGATGTTTCATTCCCACACTTATTTCTTTCTTCTCCAACATCTTGAGTTTTTCTGCTTATTTAATTACAGCTTTCAGTATGCCCAATAATAAAAATTCATCATTTTCATTTCTTTAACTAACTTGTCAGTTTTCAAAGCACTTTCATATGCAATTAATCCTGTAGGAGCAGTCACCATGACCTGACTCTTCTTTCAAAATGTCCCTCCCCTTTTCTCTCCCATTACTTTGACCTAGATAATTGCACTCATTTTCCCATCTTGCCTTTTCAAAAATATTTCACCCATGATTCCTGCCACTAAATTAAGCTTTCTAAATTGCTACTTTCAGCATGCTTCTTTTCTACAAAGAGTCGAAAATATTTCAGGTACTTTTTCAAACAAAACCCATCCTCTTCTCCTCATTAATCCAGTATTCTCCTCCAATGGCACTTGATTCCACCACTTCACTCATCCAGTCCTATCAAAGAGCCAAATTGTCTTTTATTCGAATCCAAGCATTACTTCTTACCAGCTGTGTGACTTTGGTCAATGTATTTCTCTGCTCTGAGACTCTGGCCCCACAGCTACAACCACATCAATATCCTTACCATGCCTTGCTCATACCAGATTCATTTCTTTTTGTTGTTATTTTTTAAACATTATTAAAGTATAATTTACATACCACAAAATTTACCTACTTTAAGTTTACTGCTGATTTTCAGTAAATTTACCAAGTTGTGCCACTATCACCAAAATCCAGTTTTAGAATATTTTCATCATCTCGAGATAATCCCTCATGCCCATCTGCAGTTAATCCTCATTGCCACCTGCAGCCCCACTTTCTGTCTCCAAAGATTTGCCTTCTTCAGTCATCGCATGTACATGCAGCAGTACAATATGTGTTATTTTATCTCTAACTTCTTCCACTTAGCATAATGAATCAGGCTTGTTTCTGCCTTTAGCCTTTGTACATGTAGGTTCTTTCTCTACCACACCTTCTCCCTTCCTTTCTACTTGCCCAAATCTCTTGTTGTTGTTGTTGCTGTTGATGATGTTAATGTTTCTAGGTACAATTAAGACAGCACATTTATAACATTATCTCAGATTTCTTCCAACCCCATTATTTCTATCTTCACTACTCTGAATCTCCAGTGGGACCTCTAGGCTTGAATGCTTCCTTGGTTGTTCCACATAGCTATTTTATTTTTCTTGCCAAGAAAAATAAAAACTCCTTATGAAAAATATTAAATCAATTTGGGAACAAAATAAATGTTCTTTTAAAATAATGATGAATTGATTGTGTCTACTTATACTTCTTTTTACCAAGAACAATTATCAGGAGCCATAGTCAGGTAGGAGGGGAAGATCTGGGTGTATGGTGTGCTGATTTCTACAGATCTTATACCATATAGCTGCTGACTGACTGGATATAGTCCGCTGATGTTAGAAACCCCATTCTCCTCCTATCACCAGGTCCTCCATAAATCCAAAAATTTCAGCAACTGTCAATTCTTTGAGGACAGACTCAATGCCTGCTGATTAATCTTTGTTCCCACCTTGGCACAAAGCTGCTAGCTTGCATGTAATGGGTGCTCAATAAAGTATGTGTCAAACAAATGAATTAATTAATGAGTACATGAGTGAATACACAATGAGACCTTCAAATGAGCAAGCAGCACCCGGCCACAGTGATCTCAGGAGATAGCAAGAGTGGGGAGTTACCATTATCTTTAGTTAGGAGTTCCAGTTTGGATATTGTAAAAGCCAGGTAAAGATCCATACTCATTGCACATCAATTTGTCAGAAACACAAATGAAAATATAAAAATTTACCCACAGAGATATTTCTGGAAAAGTACAGACCCAGATAAAAACCAAGTGGAAAGTGGATTTCTCATATCCATAAAACTAAATCCCCCTACTTTGCCAGACTAACTCGCTAATGCTTGAGAAAGTTGTCAGATGTCACTTCTTCTGGGTAGCATTCCTTTACAGGCCAAGTTTGGTTATATTCCTATTTTTTTATTATCATACTATTTAATCTTTCAGCAAATATTTACTGACTACCTCCTGTGTGCAGGCATTGCCCTGAGGACGCGTGATTCAGTTGTGAACAAAACAGCAAAAACAATACCCTGCCTTCACAGAGCTTCCATTTTGGTGGCCCATGTGTCGTTAAGTTTTCCTGCTTCAGTGTCTGCATGCTGAATCCCTGAGGGCCACAAATCAATCCCGTTATGTTCATGACATCAAGATAATACCTGAAACGTAGTGTGAAATTAATGTATATTGGTTGAATAAATAAATAAATAAGCTGCCATTTTTCGAGCATATTAATATCTCATTTAATCCTGAAAATTACCCTAACAGGAACAAATACACCTACCATTGTATCAATACCATTTTGCTGCTCTGGTTCAGAGAGGTCAGTTAATTTGGCCAAGGCCACAAAGCTAATATTAATAAATTAAAGATCCAGAATTTGAATGCATTTATTTAATCAAAAAGCCATTGTCTTAGTCCATTTTGTGTTACTATAACAGAATATCACAGCCTGGGTAATTTACAAAGAAAAATAATCTATTTCTCATGGTTTTGGAGGCTAGGAAGTCTAATATCAAGGTGCTGGCATCTTTTGAGGGCCTTCTTGCTGTGTCATCCCACGGCAGAAGATGAAAAGGTGAAAGGATAAGAGAGAGCAGGAGAGAAAGGAGGCCAAACTTACCCTTTTATGAGGAACCCACTCCCATGATAACTAACCCATTCCCAAGATAACAGCTTTGATCCTAACCACCTCTTAAAGATCCCACCTCTCAACACTGTTGCATTGGGGATTAAGTTTCCAACACATAAACTTTGGGGGACACATTCAAACCACAGCAGCTATGTTCTCTACTACACCTCTCTGCTTCATCAAAGCACAGGACAATATGGGAATATTCACTCAGATATGGACGCAGGCTAACTTGATTTTCTCAGACCACATGAAAACTCCACATCTTATTTAAAGCATCTTGGAAGTTAATTTCGGAAATGACCACCTATGCCAAAAAAGGATAAGATACCAATTATGAAATCACTAACAAAAGAACAGTATAACTATTGTTTATCCTTGAAAATTAAGCAGATAACATCTCAAAAAGTCATTCACTATTACATCTACCTAAACTGGTACATCTTCCTAAAATGTTTTGTTTGCTTTAGTCCTAAGAATAAAAGTGATACAGGGAAAAAAACACAGCTACAATGTTTGCCCCCAAACCTAACAATGTTGAGTTATTTTATATGAATGATATATTTGGATTATTTAAATGTTATATTATTTTCTAATTATTGCATATGTCTAAATCTCAAGCCTCCAAAAAATGCAAGGTCCCCCTGGGCATAAATTTCTTTCATGCTCCACAGCATCTAACATGATATTGAGCTATAGACTTAGCTCAGTGTCTAAGGAATGAAATAAATTTAGAAAATCTGGTCCAGGGCTGACTGTTTTCTCTGTCAAATTTTGCCTCCAAGATTTTATCCTGTTAATCCATGTCATTGAAGACAGCGCCAGCTTTTGTTATATTTCCAGATCACTCCAAAAGGCCACATCAGTGGTTATTCATCTTATCACATAATAGGGAGAAAAGCAGATTTTAGTTTAAAATTAGCTTGGTTCCATTTGGTGAATTTCTGTTAGAAAATGTGCCTGTATTCACATAAATGGTAGGCTGAACCGGTGCCTGAAAGAGAAAAAGGGGGGAGCGGAGCGAGGGAGAGGGCAAGTGTGCTCACACTTGTGGGTGGGGAAGCATCTTCAGAAAGCCCCTCAGCTGCTCTGGAGGAGCGTGCAGTATGCGCCATGGAAACGGTGGTTACCATGGAAAGAAAGCGCTATTGTGACGAGCCGAAGAAACGCCTATGTAAAATCATCTTACCATGCAACCTTACACTTTCCTGCATTTTAAAAAATATGACAGGATTAGAGCACAGTCCTCTGGGGAGTCTCAGTCCTCTCAGTGATCTTCCAAAACAATCTAGAAATCGAGATGATAAACTGCAGGGCGGTATGTACCTTGCTAAAGGGCTTGACAAGCAGTTAGGTGGAGAAATTGCCGACATCGTTTATCTATGGACTACACGGCACGCTATTAAATATTTTCTGTTAAAACCCACAAAGTATTACAAATGAAGAGAAAACATGGATAAAATTAACTTAAAGCGAATGGTTCCCGACTTACTGAAATCAGAATTGATGTGTTTCATCTAACTTATCTGTTAATAGGCTTTCTTGATGCCCCCGTGTTACCATAATCTCCAAAGCACTGGACAAACCAGTACATTTGTTTATCTTTATCACTCTTTGCTTACTAAAGAACTTGCTTTTATTAAAGAGATCAATCACCTGCACACAATTTAATAGCCTATGTGGTGCATACAAGGTGAAAAAAAAATTTAAAAAAAAGGTAAAGGGTGAGAGTCCTGTTTTAACAAAGCCCCCAAAGCATTGAAGAAATGAAAAAAATAATAATAAGCTTTCAATAATATATATTATATATTTTATGCATAGATCTTAGAGGAAGAAAACTCGACATCAAAATTAGTAATCTGAAACATTTTAAAATGGGAAAGTGGAGGCTTAAAAGCAATCAGTGCCTTCTCTGTGCACTCAGTTTTGTCTGTTTACTGTAATAAACAGCCAAATGCGGCTAAGTGGAGAGACATAGAGTACATTACCCGTCTCACACGCGGCTCTTCTCACCTACTTGCATGGCAAAGCCAGACATTTGTGCCTCACAGCCCGGCCATGCAACCAGGAATCCACCCTGGCTTAATGAGGATGTGGCATCTGAGGGCCACTGTTTTAAACCTCAGACGTGAGGCATTGTTGAAATGCCGGGTCACAGCTAACTGTGCACCTCACGGTGTGGGAGGGATACTGGGCAGCTGGGATCCTGGAACCGCTCTCCTACCCACACTGAAAAACAACCCTATCCACAGTCTCTCAGTGCAAGGAACATAATGTCATATTTTATCTCATCCTCTGGGATTAAAAATATTGATTGAAATTTTCATCGGAAGCTTTTCTTAACAGACACTTTCTTCCAAACCTCTTCTTTCTACTCCATCGCAAGTCAGCTATTTTTCTTGCCAAAATGCAGGAAAGCAATTAGGCTCAAGGGTTTTATAAGCTGCACCAGTTCAGGGCAAATCTATTGAACTTTGCTGAGAAATTCTTGTTCATTCACTGTGAAAATTTTGATGGTTTTATCCTTTTTCTTGATAACCACTTAGTTTTAGAAACCTGGGTAACGTGTGTACTGCAGGATTTCAAGAGAAGTCATCCTAATTAAAGTGTTGTGATGTTAAGCAGGAAGATACTAAACATATTCCTTTAATAACTGTCATTTCAAGCTCAAATATACATTGGAAAGAACTAAAGCTAAGATACAAAGGAAATTTAGCAGCAGCAGTGATGGTTAAGGGAAAATATTCAGCCGACCTGCAAAGTGCCTCATAGGTTTTGCGAATAACACAGGAGGAAGAGAAGAGCCGATCCTTCATCTTCTATCAGCTGTTCCTGTTGCTGGTGATTATAGCCATATTTCACGGGGAACATATGGCTGTGTTTATAGCCATCAGGCAGCATTTCACAGAGCTACGACACCATGTGTCCACGGACTAGCCTTCCTGATTGCAGTTAATTAGGGAGGAGGTAGGAGGCATTTTAAAAATAATATTAAGGCACAAAGATGCCCAGAGTTCCCAGACCTATTTGCAAGACGAGGTGACAAGAGAGATTAACATTATAAGAAGCCAAGAGAAGTAGGCATTTTGCACAAATCTTTCTCTAAGAAATGAAGCTAATACAACAACAACAAAACAAAGAAAAAGGAAGCATATGAACAGTAAGAAAGGTGATCAGCACAATAAATCATGCAAGGTGTTACTTGGGAAACCTACAAAAGTAAGAAATTATTTGAATATCCCGAAAGCACCTTTTCAGGGGAAAGATTCTGAATCAAAACTACCATAACAACATCTCCAAGAGTCACTTTATAGTTAGCAAATCCAAGATGTAGTATATTCAATATAAAGTTATATAGGGCCCATTATGCACCACTGTATATGTGCTCTAGCCAATTTGTGGTCCAACAATGCTGTTCTTTCTCCTTTTCAATCCCAAAGTAATGTACAAGGAAACATATGTCACCAGATACATACATAGTAGGATTTAAGGGCTTCAGCTTTTCAGCACTCCCTCTTTTGAATTTGCAAAATTTCATCCGCAAGACCCTGGAAAAGAGACTTGGCTGTTGAGGGTTCCAGAGAGAAAATGAACTGAGCTCACATTCAAATGGAACCTTACTTTAGTAACTCCCTTTCTCCTACAGTTTACAAACTTCCCCTCCCTCTGAAAAGGTGTGTGTGTGTGTGTGTGTGTGTGTGTGTGTGTGTGTGTGCACGTGTGGGTGTACTATTCCATCTATTACAGACACTTCTTCCTTTAGGCTCTTTTGAAAGTCCGAGAACAGGTACCTTGGTAATTGTGTCATTTTTTCTCTATCTCTCTGCTTTGCTGAAGCTGGACTGTAATGACATTAGATAGGTCGCATGATGGCAATTTAATGGCCTGATCTCAATCCACAGGTACATCATTGTGGTCGCCTTGGGTTCTGTTCTCATTGCTATGACATGACAGAAAATACCAGCAGATTCAGAATGGATGGCCAACTGCAGTGGTGGAGACAGTGCATCAATGAGCACAGAAGACACAGACTCTGGAAACCTAGGGGCAGCCCAGCAACTGAGAAGTCACCCTCACTGCCCTTTGTGCCGCCCCACTCCCGCCATTAACATGGAACATTTCACTCAACAGCATTCATTTTTATGCTCTCTGTTTGGCATTGAGGACACAGGGACAAACAGAACACACGTAGGCCTTGCCCCAAAGTGGCTTATTGTTTCTTAAGGGAAAATACAGAAACATTTAAATAAAAACATGCACTAAAATACCATAGATATGATGACAGACCCATGTGCATAGTATAATGACAGCACACAATAGCAGTGAAATTGAGCTGCCCTTAGAATTCGAATCTGCCTTTAATAGTCTAATATGGTTGGAAATGAAGACGGGGGGAGGAATTCAAGCTCTAGAAACTGCCAAGTTCCACAGTAAATCCAAAGTGTATGCAATACTTTCAAAGTTTCATGTAAATAATTGGGTGGGTGCAGGACTCTCTTGAAGAACAAATACGAAGATTTATTAAGAAATTCTCTGAGCACCTGGGAAGAAAAAGTATAAATTTAAAGCATTATAGTGCTTGTACAATTAGCTAAGCATAATCTCCAGAGTCCTGGTGAATGTTTCTATTTCTTAGGGAAGTTTATGGCATGACACTCAAGATTTTCTGGAAATCACTCGATAATGATAATTTCTTTCACAGGTTTGTTAGAATCAGAAGAGATTGTGTGTGTATATATCCATATCCATATATATTTTACATTAAATATAAATATATTTTATGTAAAGTATACAAATATCAGATATATATTTATATTAAAATATTTTGGAGAATCTAGGGTACCATAGGTTATTTAGTATGAAATGTCCGATTTCCTTAAGTGCTAAGTTTGACACTTGGTATCTCTGACATTTCACTTTGACACTTCTTGTTTATGTTTATTATGAAGGTACATCCTCGGTCTTTCAAATACACATTTTGGCTTGTGATTATCTTTCAAATTTTACTTTTAGAGCAATTTTTGTGAAACCATGGATAAGTCAAAAATTCATGTTATTTTTTAATATTAGTTCCATTGTGGAACCAATGCAGCTCAGAAAGATCAAAATATCAACAAAGTGTTTGGGAAGGATGTGGCTGATCAACACATGGTGCATAGATGGTTTGAGAGGTTCCATTCTGGTGATTTTAATCTTGAAAATGAGCCACATGGCCGACTGAGACCAAGGTGGATAATGATGAGCTGAAAGCTGTTGTGGAAGCCAATCCATCTCAACCTATATGTGAATTAGCAGCAAGGTTTGATGTGACTATTTCAACAATATTGGACCATTTGAAACAAATGGGCAAGGTAAAGAAGCTGAATAGATGGATTCCGCATGAATTAAATTAGCATCAGAAGAAAAATCATCTTGAAGCTTGTTTGCTGTCAACATAAAGGTGGACCATTTCTACACCATATTGTTACATGTGATAAAAAATGGATTCTTTCTGACAATCGCAAGCATTTGGCACAATGGTTGCATAAGGATGAAACGCTGAAATACAGTCCAAAACTGAATATTCATCAAAAAAACCTAATGGTGTTTGTTCGGTGGTCCAAGGCTGATATTATCCACTATGGCTTCATGAAGCCTGGTTAGTCCACGACAGCAGATGTCTACTGCAACCAAATGGATGAAATGATGATGGTGTTTGTGATGAAGCAGCCGAGACTGGTTAATAGACACAGGCCAATCCTCTTTCAAGACAATGCTCAACCACATGTTGCACAAACAACACTGCTGAAACTACAGAAGCTGGACTTGCAAACTCTCTGTCATCCATTGATATTCTCACTTCTTCCAGGCTTTGGACAACTTCTTGCAAGGAAAAATCTTCAATTCTCTCCAAGCTTTGGAAAACGCCTTTCGTGATTTCATTGCCACTCGCTCTCCAGGATTCTTTGCTGCTGGCATAAACAAGGTACTGTTAAGATGGCAAAAGTATGTCAATAGTTTAGGCACATACTTTGATTAACTGTACTACTTCTTGTTTGAGATGTAATAAACTACACTTTTGATTCGAAATCAAAAATTTCATATTTAATGATCTAAATAATAGACTTTGTTGTAGATATATTACTGTTAACCTTATTTTCATTGTGCCTAACTCAAAAACACAGGTCAATGAATTATGGCTCCTGAGCAAACTCTGGTCACAGAGGGCCAAATCCATTACTTATTGCCCTTGGCTTCTGTACTCTAACAGCAGAGTTGAATAATTGGATAGGAACAATATTATCAATCTACTTTTTTCAAACTTTTTTGGTTACTTGATTTTTTTTTCTGTTTTTACTGAAAACCAACTCCTTCCTGAAAAAAGGGCTTCTGCGATCAGATAAGTAGAAACACTACATACTATAATCCCTTCTGGGAGATTTATAATGCAGTGTGGCATATTAAAAACTTTGAGAAGTTCTATATAAAAGATACCTACTTGATTTATTTCTCAAACTTATTTGGTCGTTTTTTTCTCCATCCACACATATTAACAAATATGGCAGAGACAGTGGATTGGCCACCCAAGAGCAACTTTTCCTGTGCCTTCTGTTGTGTAGAGAACATTAAATGCTTTATAGTTCAGCCTCCCTTGTGTCGAACCTTGGCCATGCAGCGCAGTTATGGGCAATAAGAGCTGGAACTCTGCGAGGCAAGTGCTTTTCCGGAATAAACAAGCAAGGCCTCACTAAGACAAAGTACCTTTTATCCTCTCCTGGTTTCCTTCGCCCTTCCCCTTGCCTCTTGGCTAGACGTCAGTGGTGCAATAGTCACTTTGTGATTGATTCTAAAGCCAGTGAATGAAGGCAAAGCCTTACATACTGCGGATAATGGAGCAGAAAAAGGGCAAAAGCCTGGGTTTCTGATTCAGTCACTGAGACACGGTACTGACCCAGAACTACTTACTCCTGGATTTCTGATTGCATTAAATAAGTAAACACTTTCTGTTTGTGGCAGTGTGGTAAATAGGGAAGCGCTTCTCAGACTTTAATAGGTCTGAATCACCGGGCGATTCATTAAAATGCAAATTCTAATTCAGTAGGTCTGGGCTGGGGCCCCTACCAGTTCCTAAGAGATGCCAGTGCTTGTCAATGAATCACACATTGAGTAGCAAGTTAATAGAGTTTTCTCCTATTATCATCCTCCATATCCACAGGTTCTGTGTCCTCGTATCCAATCAACCTCAGAGCAAAAATATTCAAAAAGAAAAAAAACCAATAAAAATAACAATATGACAAAAATAATATAAATAAAAAATACAGTATAACAACTATTTATATAGTATTTACATTGTATTAGGTAATATAAGTAATCTAGAAACTATTTAAAGTATATGGGAGGATTTCATAGGTTGTATGCACATACTATGTCATTTCATATCAGGGACTTGAGCATCCTTGGATTTTGGTATCCAAGGGAGCTGTAGAACCAAACCCCTGGGATAACTAGGGATGAGTGTATTTGCAGCAAAACACCATCATAACTGACTCATCTTCCAGAGAACACACTTTGAGAAATTCTACAGATTTTCACAATTATACTCCCTATTACTACAAACTATTTAGAAGGTGGGCTCCACCTGGAGTACATTCGGAGAATTTAGACTTTCTTCCAACAACACTTCTCATACAATATATTTCTTATTATGGCCCACGTGGCAGTGTCAAAGCTACAGTGAACCACTGTACACAAAGAAGTGAAAGTTTCCACAGATGTCCCCAGTATAGCTACAAACGATAATGAAGAGATTATTCCTTTAACATCACAGAACAATAGATTCCTTAAAGACTTACCCAACCCTTCATTTATAGGTAAGGAATCTTAGGTCAAGAGAAGCCAACTTATTCCCCAAGTCTCATGGGGAATGGGAAAAAAGGGGAGGGCAGAACCGGGTGGGGTTATGCCCGAATGTCCAGGTAACCATGCAGGACTCTGTACAATAGATCCCCCCCTTTGCACAGAAAAACCTTTCAAAAGAAAATATAGACTCCTCAATAACAGTGTGCACCTTACATCACACATACAGGATATAGTGACAAAAAATACCAAGTTTACATTTCCAAACTTTTCCTATTGTCTGTGTTTTAAGCAACGGCAAAGTCAATCATTCCTTTCTCATCATGATTAACCCAGAGCATTAGCAAATCCTCAGTCTATTTAGAGATACAGATACGGGAAGATATTCCTGATTCTTTCTCTAAAATATAGTACCACTTGACCTAACTGGGGTTTTAGGAGATTTCTATCTTACTTTTTTCAACTTTCCATGATAAACTGTGGGTTTAACAATGGAGTGTATGAATGTGCTGAAGTATTTCATACATTCTTTATTAATTAAAGAAAAAAATTTTAAAAAAAGAAGAAAAGAAAAAATTCTTCTTAGGTTGTTGAGAGTTTTAAGAGAAAAATGCAGGAAGGGCTAAAATAACTAAACTGTCTATTTTTTTCTTTAATAATTAGTGCTAAAGAAGGAATGTAGGCTTTAGATTTTAAATTCTATCATTGAAGAGAAGCAGCTAACTTTTAAGTGTTTTGACATGCCGAGGAAGGTTCTAGGCCAGCCAGCAACAACTTTGCCTTGCTCATGTGTTTGATTACACACCCACGCCTGTGGTCCACTAGTTGGCTTTTAACATGAGTACTGCTTATGCCTTCTGTGGCTCTCGGTGCTCATATGGTTTGTTAAGATCCTTAATTAGTCATTAACCAATTTCATTTTGGATTTGTGTGATAATCCTGATTCAAAACTCAGGTAACTAAGGTCAAATTTAAAAGGTGATTTCCTCAAGGCCATAGAGCTAGACCATGGCATTCTCTAAAAATTGTCATTGAAGCATTTAAAACTTTGTCATTATCAATGATTCTAACACATTTATGTGAATTTCCATCCAAAGACTCTTTAATGTGACACTGGGCTAAGCACTTACCTACACAGGTTGAAGTTGCATTCCAGGAAGTCCACAGATCTGGATTCCAGACAGCTCAGACAAACCACTTATGCTCTGTGGTACTTAATTTTATCACCTGTAATCTAGGATATGTGGGAGACTGAATAATGGTCTCCCCAAAATGTTTATGTCCTAGTCCCTGAAACCCATGATTATCTCACATGGTGTTACTTTACATGGTACGATGGGTTGAATTGTGTCCCTACAAAAAATATGTTGAAATCTTATCCTCCTGGTATTTGTGAACATGATCTTATTTAGAAATAGGAGCTTTATAGATGTTGTCAAGTTAAGATGAGGTTGTTAGGATGGGCCCTAATCCAGTATTGACTGTGTCTTCATCAGGAGAGGAGGCCACCATGTGAAAATGGGGAAGCACAGGAAGAGCACATGTGACAGCAAGAGGCGGAGACTGGCGGTGCAGTGCAAGCCAAGGAATGCCAAGAGTTGTGGCCACTTCCAGAAGCTAGGAAGGGAAAAGAAGGATTCCATTGGGAGTCTTTAGAGGGAATAAGGCCTAACCAATACCCCGATTCAGACATTTAGCCTCCAGAACTATGAGACAGTAAGTTTCCGTTGCTTTAAGTCTCCAAGTTAGAGGTGTTGCGTTAGGGTAACCCTAGGGAACTGATACGCATAGTAAAAGGTACTTTGCAGATGTGATTACATTAAGGGTCTTGAGGTAGGGGGATTATTCTGGATTGCCTGGCTGTACCCAATATATTCACAAGGGTCTCAAGAGTCCTCATACGAGAGAAACAAGAGAATCAGAATCATAAAAGGCAGGAGATGTGATGATGGAAGCAGAGAGATGGAGTCAAAGAGATTTGTCAAAAATTGGAAGATGGAAGAAGAGGCCATAAGCCAAGGAAAGCAGTGGGCCTCTAGAAGCTGAAAAAAGCAAGAAAACAGATTCCCAACTCAAGCCTACAGAGGTTGCATGGCCTGACTGACACCTTGATTTTGGCCCAGTGAAACCAATTTTGGACTTTTGACTTCCATAACTGTAAGATAATAAATTTGTGCTGTTTTACATCATTAGGTTTGTGATAATTTGTCCTAGCATAAATAGGAAACTAATACAAGATAATGTTTTCCCTGGTTAACCCCTAGGCTTAATGGACTAAAGACAAAACTCTTAAAAACCTATTTCAGTGTTATCATAATTCTAGTTAATTTTAAAGATGTACTAGGCACTGAATACCAAAATTTTTAATGAATGGATAAACTAATGGGTCAAATAGTTTCAAATGTCTGAAGACATCTAGATCAAATTGTGTTTAATAGTAACTCCTTAAGGGCAAAGATCCTACGATAACTGTCTCTACAGTAAGTAGTACAGCAACTTCCCCGTAACAAGCCTTCTCTAAGTGTTCTTCACTTGATGAAGCAAAAAATGAAAAAGGTCCTAGGAAAACCCATGTGGCCACTGGATTGAAAAAAGGCAAGAGAGGGCAGCAAATAAGTTCTTCCTTACAGTACGCACTCCCCTCCCCCATCCTCACCCAATGAAAATATCATTGAGTTTACAGAATGAGGCCAGTTTCCTTTGGAGTAACTTTATTTTGGGGGGGGAGGGATCACTCTTGGTGACTAATTAACACCTCAGACACTTCCTTATAAACAACCATGTTTTCTTCACATTAGGGCATTTCCCCTTTCAGGACTAGAGACAGATGCTCAAAGGATGATCCTAGTTAACAAAGTAACATCTGGCATTTAGCATCTTGCTGTGACGGATTGTCTGATATATCACCCCAAAGTGAGGTGCAGCAGAGCCCTAGAATGCAAAATGGTTCCCGTAGCATCAATACTCACAGTGAGATGGGAAACACCTCATGTGGAGACTTTATATATTGGAACAGAAAGGTGAAAGAAAAAAAGAGTTGCAATAAAACACCATCAATTTCATGATCACATTTTATCATAATTTTTCAGAAACCAAACCTAAGTAAGTATCAAAAAGACTACATGGGAGCTGTTAGATACAGAAATATAATAGGCTTGCATAAAAACATGCCACTATCTGGGATTGTTATTTCTAAAGATAGCATCTGTAGTCTAGCAGACTGGTCAAAACCATAGGTTTTGTGGTTCAGAGAGGCAAAACATCTGTGTCTCAATATAGTTACCTACTTATGATGGGTAATATGATGTTGGGCAAGAGATGTAACCTTGGGAAAAGTATTTACTCTGTAACTTAGTGTCCAAATATGCGAAATTGGGTTCATTGCTACCTTGTTAGATGGTTCATGAAAATTTTTATAAATAATATATATAAAGTGCCTGGCATAGTGTCTGGTACAGAGTCACATTCTTAAATGGTAAACATTTATTGATGGGTTGCCATGTGACAGGGCACTGTGCTAAGTGCTTTGGTTACACTACTGAAAGCAGTGGTTCCAAGTACAGAATACCTGGGTTCATAGCCCAGCTCTACTACTTACTCTCTACATCATTTTGGGAAACTTACCCAACTTCCACGTACCTGGGCTTCCTGGTCTCTGAAAGAGGACAATATTTTCTGTTTCATAGACTTGTAAGAATTAAATAAGCAGATATCTTTACAACCCTTTGCTATAGATGCTGCTATGAGATCCCTTTTGTCAACAAAGAAGTGGAGTCAAAAGGGTCTAATTGAGCTGTGGATCCAGGATTCGAGTACAGGCTGTCTCATACCTGGTCCAAGATTGGATTAATTTAGGTGACGCTGGAAGCCACAGGCCACCACATCGATTTTGACCTTTCACCACACTTTCCACAAAGAACTAGCTTTATTATTGTAGGAAATTCTTTAACCACTGAGTGTCTCATTTGTATAATGGGGAAAATAATATTAACACCTCATCAGGTGGTGAGGATTTAATGAGATGACGCAGTAAATCCCGTATTTACTGAGCCTGGCACATAGAAAGCCCTCAAAATATGTCAGCAACTGTAATAAATACCATTAGTAAAAGCCCTAAAGACCAGCAATCTTAGTGCTCTGCCTCCCTTTGAAAAAATTGAGACTAAATTCGAATTCTCAGTATTTATCCAGGATATATCCTCACACATTGTCCTAGACTGTTCTGAAGTAGCAGCCTGATTTGATACTGGAAAAACATTCAGCCTTGCATCTTGCAATGAGGACCAAGCTCCCACTTTCTCTACAGCTTACTTTGTGCTGGATTTGATGATAAACAAAATGCTGGCTGGCCAGTGTAGAGATAACTTCAGCTGAGAGTGTACTGGGAAAACAAGTGATTTTATTGGCCCTGAAGTATTCAACTAGTGCAGACCTGACGTACAGAAACAAAAGTACCAAGTGATACCATGGCACTGGGACACTGGTTGGGAAAGGAAATCGTTCAAGGTTAAGCACAGGGTGAGAACTATCAGTGATAAAGCAGCATAGCTTCCACGGGGGCAAATTGTATTCTCTGAACCATTAGCATAACTCTTGTACTTCTCACACTGTGTTTAAAATGATGGTGAGATAATTGATTTTGCATTAGCGATTTCAGGCATAGTATGTAAGAAATATTACAAGCCTACTCCCTAGTTGCTTGCCAAAGCAACCTTAAGAAACTGATAAGAAAACATACTCTTTTCTCAAGCACAGTGAAGGCCCTTTATAACCCAGATGCTGTGAAACAGGGCCAACCTCTCCTTCCAGGTTGGTAGCGTCCTATCAAGTATTCATTGGATTCATCAGGTTTGATGGGAACTTAAGCTGTTTCAGTGGGGAGGGGGGATGATCCAGGTAAACACTAGCTTGGTTAAAATGGAGTTCTGTTGTATTAATACCTGTGTAACAAATGGGCCCCTGTGGCCATCCAGAGAGACTTTTGCTCTCAGGAATGGACATCCAGGAGCTACTGCCTAGGATGAAGTGAACTGATGTAGGTTTCATAAATGACTAGTGTGTTAAAATACAGGGGAAAGGAGAAAGACTTCTTTGACTACTCAAAAATCATGAAAATAAGCACTGAGCTACGAAAGAAAACAGACAATTGGCCTTGGAAGAAGATTCTTTTCCTTTCTACTTCCCTTCCTGTGAGTGACCCAATAAAATTTTCATAGGCCGCTGCATGAGTGAGAGAATCTTGTTTCTGACTCTAAGTTACATGCATTCTCTTTATCTACTGATGGAAGAAGCAGGTGAGAAATATGGCTAGGAACATGCTACAGATTAATTAAAATGTTATGAATAGAGATGGCCTGATGCAAATGGAATTTCCAATACAGGAAAAAGTAATTAAACATGAGTCAGGAAAAATAAGAGCTGCTGGTCTTGGCTCATCATAAGCTGAATATGTCAGCCAAGGCCATAAAATGCTGAGGCCCTTCTCTAGCAAAGCGTATTTCTAATAAAATAACAGCAATAACCACAATAGTTTTAATAATGGTAATGTAGGTGCTTTGAGTTAATCATGATAACAAACTGTGAACTGTATAGAACAGAATCCAGGTTTTGTGGGACATAGAGTTTATCCAATCTAGGCTCCCTCTTTGAGAAGCATTTAGAGCAAAATTACTCGTGCACTGTTAGTAGTGTACCTCCTAAGTAGATAAAAATTAGGAATTCCAATTAAATTCAAATTTCAGATAAACAATGAATAATTTTTAGTATAATGTCTCATGAAAAACTTGGGACATATTTATACTAAAAACAGAATTTTTTATTATCTGATGTTCAAATTTAACTCGGTATCCTATATATTTTTATTTGCTAAACCTAGTAACTCTGCTCCTAGGGCCTTAGAAGAGGCCCAGAGAAGGTAAGAGGAGCCCAAAGATGAAACTTCATTCATTTCACAGTGAATCTGTTCCTGCACAAGTGTTACTAATTGCTGCGTTTCACAGATGCAGAAATTGAGGCCACGCTTAACTTTATCAGATTGGAAGAACCACACATTTAAAAGAATTTGAAATTATTGTAAAAGCTTACAGTCATATGCAAAAAGGTGGATGAAGATGTCTTGCATATCATATGAGATAGAATGAAAGGAATTAGAGTTGTTCTGCTTAAGTACAAGTAAAGAAAACTTTTGATAATGATTCCAGGAATCAAAAAAATTATACCATCTCAGAATTGAGAATGACTTTACAATTTAACTAGTCCAGCCTGGTTTCAATATTTGAAACTCCTCAATGACTTGCTAACCAAAGATTATTAGTCATATTGTAGTAGGTACAAACCTCAGCCCCCAAACACAAGTACATGTGTAAGAAATCTTTTTTATTTTTTTTAACTAAGTAAAATAAAATCTGACTCTGAGCCTCATGCCTATTGGGCTGGCAGAAAATTCTTGTCACTGTTACTGAAGTGCCTTTTCTCTCTCAGGGTCACTTTAGAGTTTAGGAGGTTTAAGGAGTGGAAGTCACTACTCTCCTGCCTGTCTCAGTTGCCGCCAACATCCTAATATTTCAAGCCACCGGTAGTCCCTGCAAAAGTGGTACCCTTTCTTTCTGTGCCGCGTGAAACACTGCAGCAAGACTGAAACCCTCTGCTTGGAGTCCAGCCTTTCTTGGTGCATCTTCCACCCCAGAGCTCAACCAGAGTGCTGCCATTGTGCCCAAAGAAGACCACTGTCATTCCTAGACCTGGGGTATTTCTGACCTGCCTGCTTCTCAGAGACAGCATCTGTCTGGCCCTTCTCACCACAAGGCTGGGATGGGAGAGTGGAGTGACCATAAAATTTAACATATTAAGTCTTTTTCAATGTGTGTCTTTGAAAACCTTTCATGTTAGAGAACTCACTACCCCTTGGAACAACCTATTCTATCATTGATCAACTCTGACAGTTTTTAAGGCTGAATCCCTTTTACCCATTGGTCTCCATTGTAACCCCGGGAGCACACAGGGGCTGTCCAATCTAAGAATGGCAAAGAACTTTAATCTGAAGTACTTCGTAGAATTAACTGCTGAGAGCAGCATGCTGAGGCTGCACCTGGTGCTCTAAGGGAACAAAGGCCTCGGTTAATTATTGACGTCCACTAGGAAACATGGTGGCACCATGAGGAATTGTCAACCTTGGACTAATCCATCTTCTGAACAATAATTCTTCAAAGATTTGAAGCTCCTTGAGTTGTCATTTCTTCAAGCCAAACGACACCAACTCCTTCAGGCATTTACTTTAGGACCTAATTTTAATTTCTCTCACAAATTGTTTTATGTCTTCTAAGCAACAGTCATTATTCCCATCTCCCTCTTAAAGTGTGGAGCCCAGAACTGATCACAAAAATATGAAAGTGTCACATAGGAAAGCTGATCAATTCATCTTCATCTCCAAAGATTATCCAACAAAAGGAAATGGGTTATAGAAAACAACAGATATTTGATTTGGATACAATGAAGAACTTGTTAATTTACTTTCAATTCTTCATACTTCAAGTCTCTGTGCCTTCAACAATGCCAATCTCTCTCTTCCTTCTACTACCTCTTTCTTTACTACGCTAATTTTTCAATTTATAGGGACATATCTCTTCTAACCCTTTATTCAGTCCAGCTGCTCTTTCTGTATTCCCACCAGCCTGTGATGTCTCTAGCAAAGCACTTTCCACCTGCTGTTGGAATTACTACTCCCCTTCTCTTCAAGCTGATTGCTGTTATCCAAGACATTGAATTACTGGCCTGTCAGTTCACTTTGTAACACAATGCCTGGCACCCAGGAGGGGCACAAAAATAGGTACCAATGGAAATGGATGGTTTGTGCAATAAAATATCAGAATGGACAACCGTGGGACAATCTGGGGAAGTCTCCTGGTACTCATCAAAGGCATGTAAGTGGGTAGGTACAAGTCCCTTGGGATTCTTCTTTCACTTATTCATTCATTACTCATGACATGTGAGAAGATGTTCGTCCAAGGCATTCCACACTAAAAAAGTAGAGTTGCATTGCTGGTAACAGAGTAATGGGACCTGTTAGGAGCAATACGCAAAATCTCCACTTCCATCTCCAGTCATCTGATACAGACTTCACCTGCTTAGACCCCGTTAGACTCAAATTTCCGTGGTGGCCTAGAGATTTACAATAGTGAGATTGTAAAGGAAACCGAAAAGGCCAAGGCAGGTGATGTTTTCAAAGCATGGCTTTCAGGCTATAGGAACATGGGCAAAGGTGAGAATTTGGCGATGTGGTGGGGCTTGCTCCTGAGTCTTCTCAGCTCCCCTTCTGTGCTGTCTGCACAAAACAGGACAGAGACTGCTCTGATAAGAGCCACAGGGCATAAGCAAAAGCCCGGAAGCACTTTGAATGATGGGGACTGAGGAGCATGGTGGTAAAGGAAACCAGCATTCCAGAGACCGGGAAAATTAACCTACATTGAAGGGACCCTCTTACCTAATCTGAAGCGAGGCTTTGTTTTCAGAGATGATACCATTGACAATGCCTAAAAGATAGAATGAGGTCAGACTGGCCGAAGGGTATATGTGGAATCTAAGCCTTCTAATCCCTCCCCAGCCATACCCTGAAGATAAACTTTAGGTGGCAAATTTTTCTTGGTGTAATTAGATATTTTATATTTTTGTCTCACTTTCTTAAACTATCACAAGTGGCTATATTAAAATCACATAAAATAAGGGTTGTTTTAAGAACAACAAAAAATATTGTATAGAAATTCCAATTAGGCAAATGCCTTCTTTTTTTAATTTCCTGAGATCTTTTTTTTTTTATTTCAGCATATTATGGGGGTACAGATGTTTAGGTTACGTATGCTGCCCTTGTCCCCTCCCCCGCCAAGTCGGAGCTTCAAGCGTGTCCAACTCCCGGATGGTGCGCATCGCACTCTTTGTGTTTGCGTATACCCGTCCCCTCCTCCCCCTCCCCCCTGAGATCTTTTTTGTACAAAGAAAGTTAAACCTATTTGAGGTAGGCCTTGAATGACTGTTATTCAATTCTGTTGGGAGTGTTTACTCTTGGCTGTGGCTGGAAAAGAAGATTCACAGTAAAGGGACCTGTGGGGCGACTGCCATCTACCCCCATGTTTTCATAAATGGAAGCAGCCAGGCAAAGAGCACAGCTGTCACCATTTCCCAAACATGCATCGGGGTGGGAGCCACTTGAGAAAGGGCCAATGTGACAAGCAGGCTGAGTCACACAGCAGATCTAACATTTTATTAGCAACAGTTTGAACTGTTCAGGCAGGTTCAATGCCTTGTGTATATGTTCAAACACAGATCCGTTCAGTCACCCTGCCTTTACCTTGGCTGTGGATGACAGCTCCCTCATATTGAAAATGGGCAGTGATCAAAGGCAGAGTAAAGCAGACCAGATAAATGAAAGGTTCACCTGGACCAGAAATCTGGAAAGGTTTGTCTAATCTGCCTCCCCTGTGCATCTTCATGTTGCAGATTCCAATTGGAGTGGAAATGCCAGGTTGCTCGGAGAGAAGGTTGTCCTTGTAATATGTCTTGGCCAATTGGAAATTGGCAGCATTCAGGCTCTCTTGAGAACTTCTTCCTGCCAAGCTCCTAGGACATTTCCCCAGACCTAGTGGATTGGCCAATTGGACAACGTTGCACTAAGCACACAAACTTTTCGAAGCACAATCCCGACTTTTCAGAACACTGAGTTGTTAGCAAAGTAGAAAAAAAAAAAATGAAGCTTCACTCTTCCCTACTCAGATTCTTCTGAATGTCACCACCGTCATCTCCCTAAAAGAGTGAAAAACAATACAATTTCTCTGTAGGGTAAGGCTAACTAAGAGACACACTTGAATTTAGAGGCAAAACAAAAACATAGATGAAAAAACTTTTAGCAAATTAACCAAAAATTCAATTGTGGTCCTTATAAGAACTTAACCTTTTGTTCAGGATCAGTTATAACACCATTAACTTTATCCAAAGAAATGCATTTATCCTGGGCACAGAGTAGGAAAGGTCAGGAACTAGATTCTAGAACTTTAGAAGAGAAAGGTATATCACTGAATTACTAGATGAATTCAACCTTTTGGAAAAACATTTTGTATTTATTAAGAACCTTTTTACTATGGGGGCAAAATTACTAAATCCTTAGCTGAAAACCAACGGTGGGAATTAAGTAAATGCCCACTTCACTCAAACCCTTCTGAAATTATGATGTTGATTCATGTGTAATTAAAAACAGCCTCAGAAAATATTCTACAGCCTGCAATGGGGGTCATTAAATAAATTAGACTAATTATGATTTTACAAATGCAATTGTAAATTAAATAAAGTACCAAAAACAAATCCAATCACAGCTGTTTGGAAGAGTTTGTCACTTTAAAAACTTCACTTATTGCCAAATAATGTAATTAGGCAGTTACCAAGTGACAACTGAGTGATGATTATAGCAGTCAAAGCAAAAGGGCATAAGTCTTAAACTCCCAGAAGTCACAAACAGACAGAGCACAATAAGGCAAGGAGGATATTTCTTGCCTAATTTTGTCTGACTTTCTGGTGATGCTGTAGTCACTTTTTGCCAAATGGTGACTAGACCCACAACCAATGTATCTATTAGGCACAGCAGATATAGGACCTAAGGCCCTCAATACTTTTGGGGGTCCACAAAAATGTTTTAATTTATTTTAAAAGCAGAAGAAAAAATTTTTAGATCAAAGAAAATGTTTTAATATGTAATACTAATATATTCATCTTGATACTTTTTTTATGCAGGAAGGGCCCATGAAGGCAGCTGCCCTTAAGACCCATGAACTCCGTATGTGGCCCTGCCTAGAGCCTCCCAGAGGACCACAGGCGAGCGAGCTGCCTTGGTGAGTAGCAGGAGCCAGCCAGATGTAGGAGGGAAAATGGGAGAAAAGCAGGTCAGATGGAGAAGTAGAAGTGGCCAAGAGCCTTTTAGGGTAAAGCTACATGTAGACCACATAAAGGCAAGAGCTTGATTCTTGGCAAGACCAAAAGGGTGGCAGGGCTGAGGTTATAGGCTGCATAAAGTCAGCAGCTCTGTTTTCTTCACCACTGTACCTCCACATCAGGTATTGTGCCTGACTCATAATGGGCACTCAATATTTGAGAATGTAGAAATGATTCTAGGGTGTGGTATGGAAACTACTGGACAAACAAGCAAGGGATGCATCCCTGTCATGCAATTCTTTACCCCATTGTGTAACTACAAGCACCAGCTGTACCGATTCCTCAACAATATGCTTACTTCTTTTACATCCATCTATATCCACTCTTTCTGCCACTGGGAGTAAATTCACAGTGAGGCAACCTCGGTGGTGACCAGACCATGGACTCAGTTAAATCTCGATTCTTTCAAGTACCAGCACCATAACTTTGAGAAAGTTCTTTACCCTTTCTAAACCTCAGTTGCCTCGTGTATGGCATGGTGATGTTGCTCCCATGTCGGGTGTCCTGAGGACAAAATGAGATCATGTGTGTCACCTGCTAATCCCAATGACTGCTACATGGTTAGGTTCCTTCTTTGTCTACTGAGAACATATTACTTAGCACATATCCACACTTAATAATATTCTGTACTAATGCTCCTGAAACTTATCCCTAAATATTTGCAGTTAACTCATTTTCTGCATCTCTTAACTAAAGATATTCCTAGATTAAAGAGTGAAGATGAAACGAAGCCAGACAGCTGCTTGGTGACCCAACTGGTAGTGGGCCCCACATCGCTGTGAAGATAACGAGACAGAGAGAGCATGGTTTGTGGTTGGCAGAAATTTCGAGAAGCTACTTGGAATGAGAAGTAGGGAAGCAAAGGGAGGAGGTGAGAAGACCAAGAGGCCTGCTCAGGTAACCACCCGGTATCCATGGCAAGCTGCCTTCAGAGGTGGGAGGGTCCTCAGAGCCCACGATTTGTGGGAGGCAAGTCCAGGGCCAGACCTGTGGTGGAGGGTTACAGAGGTTGCACCCCAACATCACACCTTCTTCTCAGTCCTTCACCCGCAGAATCCTTGGCCTGGCTTCCAAGTAGACATGAAACACAGATTTAAAGAGCTTTGATTTGAAGGGGTAGCAGATACTTGTACCTGAGGATAGTCTCAGCCCAGACTTTCCTGGAGGTAGAAAAGCATCACAGCCCCCACCCATCAGCTTCTCCCCCAGCCACGGTTCCTTCAGCCTCACACAAATAATTATCTTCTTTTCTTTCTGTTTCCCTCTTGATCACCTTTTATTGTTTCTTTCAATTTTTATCTTCAATAAGTTCATTCAAATACATTAATATGTTTGAGCATCTATTATTTAATAGCATATAAATAATATTATGAGATACTTTACTAGGCAGAAAAAAGGGATATTCTGCATTTTTGAAACAAGGTTTTAATCCTCTCCCCAACAAGATATTTAAGACCTTAAACTAAGAGCTTGAAGGTCATCATTTCACTCTAAGATCTCACGTTAGATGTCCAAATCACTCACTTCAACATTTATTCAGAAAACATTCAAAGTACCAGAACTGCTTTAGGCACTACACATACAGCATTGAACAAGGCGAAGTTCTATGCTTTCTAGTGAAGGAGGAGACAACACTAAATGAATGAACAGACACATATAGAACAATATCAGGTGGTGGCAAGTGCAATGAACAGAAGGAAAGCTGAGCAAAAGGACAGGGCCACGTGGAGCTACTTTACATGGGGTGGGAAGAGCCGGAATTAGCAGGGCAGGAACTTCTGCTAATCACCATCCTCTCCATTCTTTCTCATCTCTCTTTGCTTTTTTCTCTGAAATTTTTTGAAGATTAAAGTTGACCCAGTCTTTTATGCCATCAGAGGTGGTGCCATCAATAGATACAAGAAGAGTTGGATGGATTAGCTTCCAACTTCGGATAGCAGGGGCCCAATAAGATTAGTCACAGACAGTCTGAATTAAGGAAAATGGGACTTGTGAGCTCGGGACATGGCTGGAGTTGCTCTGGGGACATTGGGGAGAATAAAAATGTTTCACCCTTCAATTGCAGCTCCAATGAACATCATTTGAGCCTCCAGTTTCTTCAGAGCAACAGTAACAATTTAATGACTAAAACCTACTTAGAAGAGAGATCAATAATTACTTACATTAATTTGTTATAATAAATGTTTATTCACCTAAAATTTAATAATGCTGAAAATTTCACATTATAGAGTATAGTCATTATTGTATTGTATTGTATAGTCATTATTGTATAGTCTTCTATTGTATTCCAAACTATATAAAGAATATTTTCTCTTCCATATCTTAATGTAATAGCATCCAAATATTAAACACTTTATCAGCTTAAGTATGAAGGTTTCACCTTTAAAATTGAGTATTAAGGCTGAGCACAGTGGCTCATACTTTTAACCCTAGCACTCAGGGAGGCCAGTTGAGAGGATCACTTAAGGTCAGGAGTTAGAGACCAGCCTGAGCAAGAATGAGACCCTGTCTCTACCAAAAAAAAGATAGAAAAAAATTAGCCAGGTGCAGTAGCACGTGGCATGTAGTCCCAGCTACTCAGGAGGTTGAGGCAGGAAAATCACTTGAGTCAAGGAGTTTGAGGTTGTGGTGAGCTATGATGACGCCATGGCACTCTACCCAGAGCAAAAGAGCAAGACTCTGTCTGAAAAAAAAAAAATAATATTAAATTATACTTTTTTAATCTGAAATTTTGTTAGAAACATTTCTAAAATGAAGGGGGAAGGGAAAACACTATCTAATGTCAAGGAGTTTACAAATATAACATGGAGTTGTTTCAACACATTGCAAATACAAATAGTCAAATGTACTTAAATGGGTATTATGCAATTAAAAGGATGCCTGTTGGCTCCACCGGCCTTATATCTTCTAGCCCCATTATCTATTTAAACAAGGGTTATTTCTACCCATTATAATAAAAAAAATGGAATAATGTGATTTTTAGGCCTTATAAGGTCACATTTTAGTTAATTTTAAATTCTTCTGGTTAATGTATGAAATTATGGTGAATTTATTCATTTTAAAAAGTGTTCTCTAATTATTCTGTGCCCATTTGAATGCTTTAAATTAATCCAATTAAGTCCTGTTTGCATTATTATTTCTATTATCGACAGATGATCGAATTTTATCAATTTCTCTCCTAATAGTCAAATCTTACATGTACCTATCACACCTAAAATCATACCTTTCTTCAAATTTCTTCCACATTTAGCCTCTTCCCAACCTTTCCAAGGTACTAGTAACAATGACTCTCCACAATACAAATGGAAAAATCTTCATCATTATTCCAATAATGTTTTTACTTTGACAAGTTCATAAACAACCTTTTTCTCACTAGTGTATATTTCAGATATTTAACCCATAAATGAATTGAGTTTATTCTAGTGAATCTGGTCATTTCTACAAGGATCCTCCTCTCAATCTTCATAATATAGAATTTGTATCTTAGAAGACAATCCTAATGTTCCCCTGACCAGTCACTTCATTTGTAGCTAAAGACTTCTCAGTTCTTGTTTTGCTTACTATCTAAGCAACTACTAAGCTTACTACTAAGAACATGTGTGTTAACCTAATTTATATTATCCCTTCTCTGCCTAACACTGAACTCTGGGAAACACAGACAGAATGCATCAAGCAGTAGTAGTTCCATCAGGATCTGCCATTTATTTTCCTGTCATTTCATCCCATCAGGCCTTCCCCTCCAGCTGTCGGTCTCTTTAAATCCTTTCTCACTTTTACCTTTGTTCTTATTTTCTTTCATATGTAGTCACACCTGACCTTCTCCTCAGTCTTTTTTATTTCCCTAGAGCAACTTCTGTTAGGTTCCCCAGCTCTCTATGCCTTACTTTGGGCTGCCTCCCTATGTTTAGAATAATCTCCTACCCTAAGTACCCTCTATCTTCATCTTCAACCAGCTTCTGAAAGCCCCGCTGCTGCCGGGAGCCTCATTAGGCTGATTGTCCTGCCAGTGACATTCTCTAGGCCCCATTCCCAGAATGCTGTCCTGGCCAAATCAAAGTGCCGGCACTTTAGGAGAAAGACGCTGTCTGTTTCCATCTCTTCTAAAGCACCATGTCTGGTTCTAAAAATAATATCTCCCATCAAAATAATATTCCTTAACTCAGTGTCAGAGCCTATCACCCAAGCCGTGGCCAGATCTGCCAAGTCAGCCTCCATTGTTCCCTCAGGTATTTTTTTTCAAGTTTTCTAGAAGTTCTAGGGCCAAAAGCCCCCCAGAAGGTGAAAAGGTAGAAGAGATATTTTTTATAATAAAAGGATAAGAAAAGCCATTGCACACATTGCATGGGTCATTTTGTGCTAGCAGCAAAAGGGCTGACTATTCTTAAGATAGAGAAATGAAAAGATGGGTGATTTAATAAAAAGTTCTGAGGCTTCACTGGTCTTATCTCCCATCCCTTTCATTTTCAGAGATATTTTGAAGGGAGTTTACACAATAGTAACTATCATTAGTTTGGTCTCATAAAACCTCAAGTTATTCAAAAATTTTTCTGTTGGTGTTTCATCTTTAAAAAAAGTAATTACTCTAAATATTCCCCAAATTTCTGATCATTTTATAGTATGCGAGCAAAGCCAGAGGTAGTATTTTTCATATGTTTAAATATATATATATTAACGTGTGTGTGTGTGTGTGTGTGTGTGTGTGCATGTAAGGAGATTGTTATCAATCTAATTTTCATTCCGTTTACATTCAGAAGAAAAAGGTCTCACATTTTCAGGGGTTGTCTATAGTATGTTGTTTTTATGGAAACATTAGGAAGAGGGAGAAAATTATGCAAGACTCCATTTAGTTTTGATTGCCTTAAAATACAAACTGCTGAGGTTTTATAGGCTCGCACTAACAAAAGAAAAATACTTACCACCTAATTCCAGATATCTTGCGACTTATGAACCACTAGACATAAAATCATTGAGTCTCCAGGGCAAGAAAGAACCTTAAGTCGAAACAACAAAATCAAGCAAGTCAATAATGAAGATCAAAAATAAAAACTTTTATTCCTGAATAAGCTTTTTTTTGAAGTTTTATAGTATTTGCCCGGTTCGTATTTATTTGTTTTGGGTCTGCATATATCTCGTCAGAATCTTCCTATTTCTCATTTCTAGTGGTTTTCCTAACCTGGGCAACATTTAAAGTATATTATTTGCTGGGCAATGGGAGGACTTTATAAAAAAAATTAAAATAATTTTGTATGATTTATTTACTTAAACAAAGGTTATGCACTCAAATGCCTTCAGAAGCCAAACAGATGGCCTGTTGCATTGCACAACTCCAAGGTATCACTCGTTCGTGCTGCGTGCCCATGAATGGTGGACTGCAAATAATGAATAAATAGAGCTGGGAAGCCCAGTGGTACTACCGCAGGTAAAGTAAATGTGGAAAGTAGCCCTGGGCAACACAGTGAGAGCAAAAGAGGTTTGCCACCAAACTAGAGGGCAAACGAGGCAAATGCGTATCTGTAAACCGAATTTTGGATAACAAGTCATGTGTTTATTCACTTATTATTTCATGCTAGAAATAGATTAGCGAATTATTTTTCCAAGGATAACTAGATTGTATCTCCTATACGTAATAATATTATTATATTCCTGTATCATATCTGTTTTTGGACGTTTCAGTTTTTTATTCTCTTTCAATTACCCAATTTTAAGGAGAATTTTAAAATCAAAAGGCAGCACAGTAATGGGGTCCATGTTATACAAAAAGCAGATGAATCACTAAGCATTGATTCTACAGCATGTAAAGTAAATCACTAAGTAGTGATTCATGTGTTTATAGTGTCTATTATTGCAGGAATGTAATGACAAATCTATTTGTTCCCACAGCAACTCAAAATTTTTTGGTCCAAATGAGGTTATTATTTAATATAAGATATCCAGTGCTTCTTCATGTCTTCTTCCTGTCCACATCTGCCCAGTGACTACTCAACAAAATGCAATTTCGCTCAATAAGTAGGCAAGGCATTCTGCAAGGTGGCATGGCTCTTACCTACAAAACACTTACAATTTAGAGAAGTAACAAATAGGTACACAAAGGCATGTGAAATTGCTATTCATGAGTTATTTTTTAAATGCTATAATGGAATGTAAAATCAATTAATGTTAACTATAGTCACTATTAATCAATTGTACATTTCAAAATAGCTAGAAAAGAGTAATTTGAATATTCCTACTAAAAACAAGAGATAAATTAAAGTGATGGATATTTCAATTACCTTGACTTAATTATATGAATGTATCAAATTATCACATGTAACCCAAAAACATGTACATCTAATATGTATCAATAAAAATAAATAATTTTTTTAAAAATGCAGTAATGGGTACAAGGAAAATAGAGAAATTTGGGGATATAAGAAAGACATTGAAAATTGTCCTTGAAGATGGGCCAGGACAAAGTCATGACAGAAAGGATCTGGTTGGCATCATGCCACACACAGGACATTACATTAGTGAGGCTATGGAGACAAGAGAAGCTGTGACCAATTTGAATCCTGTGGCTGGATCACATGGAACCTGTGGAGGAGTAGATGGGTGGTAAGATTATGAGAAAGACAGTTGAACTGTTACCTTATCGTCTGCTCCTTCTTAGACTCATTTCTTTTCTCTAGCTCATCCTCTTTCAAATGCAAATAATGCAACACAATCCTTGAATCATATCCATTTTCTATTCACACTCAATCTTTTATGATCTTATCCCTTTAAATACCATTTTTATTCTGATGACTCCAAATTTATGTTTCCAGTGCATACCCTGAACTCCAGACTTGTATATCCAATTGCCTGCATACCATCTATGCTTAGAAACCTGATAAGCATCACAAAATTAGGAGTATTATCTCAGGCTGTTTGGGATTCTATAACAGACTACCATAGACTAGGTGGCTGATAAAAAATGGAAGTTTGTTTCTCACAGTTCTGGGGGCTGAGAAGTCCAATATCAAGGCACCAGTACATTCGGTGTCTGGTGAGGGCCCACTTCCTCGTGGACGGCGCTTCTTGCTGTGTCCTCACATGGTAAAGGGGGCAGAGGGTCTCTCCAAGGCCCTCTCCAAGGGCACTAGCCCCATTCACAAGGTTCTACTCTCACGACCTAATCACCTGCGAAAGACCCCATCTCCTACTACCATCCCATTGGGGGTTAGGATTTTAACATAGGAATTTGAGGGGGACACAAACATTCAGTCTATAGCAGGTACTAAAGCTGAGTTTCTGGCATTCTCTGCCAAGCCTACTTCTTCTGCACCTTTCCCCATACAAGTCGATTTCCTTCCACATCCTCAGGCCAAAAACCTTAGCATCATCCTTGATCCCTCTCTTTCTCTCAATCCCACAAACAACTATTAGAAAACCCCATTGACTGTACTTTCAAAATACAACCCAAATTTGACCATTGTTCATTTCTTTGGCTGCCATCATTCTGGACAGAGCCCTATCACCTCTCAGTTGGGTTTATTCAATCTCTGCCTACCAGGTATCCCTGCTGCCCCCCGGGCCCCTGCACACAGGATGCCCAACACAGAAGCCAGAGTGATTCTGTGAAAATGCAAGTCAGATCATGGGTTTCTTCAACTCAAAACACTAGAGGAGCACCATCCTGCTAGTAGGAAAGCCCCAGATCCCTACTCTGAACATACAAGCTTCCATTCACTTAGTCTCAGGTGTCCTCCTTGTTTTCCCTGCCGCTCCCACCACAAGGCCTTGGTGCTTTTCATCCACTCTTTCTTGGAGCCTTTCCCTCTGAATATCCACACAGCTCCCACGCTTTCCATGCCTTTTCTTACATGTCACCTTCCCATGGAGGCCTACTCCTGCCACCCCGTCTAGAATGGCACCCTCCCCTAACTCCCACAGGTCCCCTTCTTTGATTTATGTTTTTCCTTAGCTCTTACCACTGTTTAACATATGTATTTTACATATTTATCTTGTTGACTCTCAGCTTCCTCTGTGACATACGTTCCAAGGCAGGGATACTTGTGGATTTTGTTCACTGCTGTATCCCCAGCACAGGACAGCATCTCCGAGGTGATAGGAACTCAATAAATACTTGGTGACTGAAAGAATGAAGAAGAGCTTTAAATAGTTGCAGGCAATTAGAAACCACTGAAGATGTTTGAATTGAATCTGAAGAAAGAGCAATGAGCAAAAAAATCTCTGTCCAAACCTTTCACTAAGGAATATTGAGGCAGAAACTGCATTTCAGGGGCAACTATTGAAAAACAGAATGCCATAAAAATCCCCATGACCATGGCCCCAGTCCGTGAAAATTTCATCTCGGTTCAGTTTGGAATTATGGAAAAAGGAAGGATATTGTAGTAAAAAAAATGTTAAGTTAGAATTCTGATTCTGATAGTAAATGTCAGTTTCATCCATAAAATAGAGGTTATAACTGAAATTCTTTTTTATAGGTTAGAGGGATTAATAACAATTATTAATAATACATAAAAGATATAGGAGAAAACACGTGTTTTAAAATTTTAATCCCTTTAATATTAATTAGAAAAGACAGAGCACAGCCAATATCCTGCACTTACCTGCCTTCTGCATAGTTTCTTCACTAAAATTCTTGCTAATGTTATGGGTAGAACTTATCAACCAACATTTGACTAACATACTCAGCAATAAAATGTGCCCATAGTACAATTCCTTCTGCTATGTATCATTAAGTTTTCTGTGATCCAGGCTTTCAAATTCTGCATCTATCTTCCGTTTATTCCATCAATTCCTAATCTCTTCTGGTACCACCTGCCAAAAAAAAATTATTGAATTAAAAATGCGTTCCTTTTTTATTCTGTGCCTCTCTCAAAAAGAAAGCTTTAAAAATTAATTTTAAAGTAAAAGAGGTTGGGATTGCCACATCCCACTCTAAATTTCCCATATAATTTCGGTATTAGGCAAGGTAGACTAATCCAATGGTTCTCAAATATTTTGGTCTCAAGATCTTTTTACATTCTTAAAACTTCTTGAGGACTCTCAGAGTTTGTTTCTATGTGTTACATACATCAATTATTTACCATATTAGAAATCAAAACAAGTTTTTTTAACACAAGAACACACAAGGACACATTCTATTAGCTGTAAAAGCAATGACATTATCACACATCATAGAACATCTGGAAAACTCTGCCATATGATCATGAGAGAATGAGAGTGACACTATCATGAAAATAGTTTTCACCTGGCAAACCACACAAAACTGTCTTAGGAACACGTATGGGTTCCTGGGCCACACTTTAAGAACAACTTGCCTGATCTTTGTTTAGGAGCAAATAAAACTCAAATTCTCAGTGACTTGACATAGAAAGATTTTTTTTTTTTTTTGCTCACTTCAAGTCCATTATGGCCTGGATAGACCTTGTCTTTCTTGTTCCAGCTACACCTGGAACATGTGGCTTTTCCTCAACAAGGGAAGACACAGATGAGAGAGGCATGTAACTGGCTCCTAACTGCTCAGATCCAAGAGCATAAATGCCACTTCCACTCACAACTCACGTGCCAGAAGTGGTCCCCTGGCCCCTACCCACTGCATGGGAGGTTGGCAAATTGGAAATCCGTTGTACTGACCTGCTTTAAAACTTCCAACTAAAACACACTGCTCCAAGTACAGCATTTGGAATCAGAACAGTTATGTTCCATTTGGTCAGCTAAGCAGAACACAGAGTCATGGCGTTCAGGCAGGGAGTGACCAGCAGAAAAGTGGCAGACAAATTTAGCATAGAGGTAAAGTTCACTAAGAAGATAAAGAATGGACTGGATCCAGTTAAAACATCTTTACGATCTAGCACTCATCTGATCATACATTTAATTCTCCTGAAACCCTCATGCCTTAGACACCATTAAGATACTAATTTCTAAGTTGGGAAAACTGAGACACAAAGAGCTTTAAATAACTTGCCCAGTCCTGTGGTTAGCATGTGGTAGGGCTAGGGTTTGAGCCCAGATCTCTTGGACTGGAGACTGCACTTCTAATGGCTCAGCTTCTCAGCGTTGCCTTCCTGAGATATCCTTTACTTGACAAAGTCCTTCATCATCATGAAGGTCTTTCAGAAGTTTTGTCAGGTTGACTTTACCTCCGAAACTGGGTAAGGAACATAAGACCTAACCGCCACAATCCAACACCATCAATGTCACTTAGTGACTCAAAATACCTGTGAAGACTCCCTTTGCTAAATCTCATTCACCACAGCTGAACTGTTTCCCCTGAGAGGTCCAAGCCTGGAAGGGCATGGAGTACTGGATTCTAGACCCATCTCTGCTTGAGGCAAGTCATGTCACCTCTCCATGCAGTTCTCCCCGTTTTTATAGATGGGGAGGCATGAGAAGTGCAGATGTGGGAATCAGACTGTTGTTGCAAACTTGAGCAAGGTATTTAACTTCTCCAAGTTTTTGTATTTGTAAAATGGAAACAGTAATGTGAAATTTTACATATTAAAGTGATATGGCACATGGGAAGCACTCTTGAAAGTCCACGCACCGGGAACATGTCACCCACTCTTACATTTCAACCCTTCTGCCCTGTGCTGGTGATGTGCACCAAACAGAGCCTCAAGGTCTGTCCCAGTACAAAAGCTGTATGAGTCCGTCCTTTACTAAAGTTAACACATCTGCAACCCTCACCAGAACATCCACCTTTGTAAATATAAGAAACATCGATTTAAATACAGCTGTTATATAATATTAATGCCTTGTTTTGTATAAGGTTTTATTCTTTCATACTTTTCAAGCAAATTGAAACACACATGAAGGCAGTTTTTTCCAAGATGAAAATGCATAAAATTTAAAATGGCAGAGTTTCATTTTCATTTGCTTAGGTTGTCTGCTTCCTTCATTTATGAAACAAGTATGGGGTCTACACAATACAGCATAGGGTTTTAAAAAAGACCAGAATGCCAAGAATTGGTACAAACTTTTTATGAAGCTTTTTAGTAATATGTATAGAAAGCCTTAAATTACTATGGGTAATTCACTCTAACTAAAGAAAATGATTATAAATATGGAAAAGGCAATATATACAAATATGTCCAACATAGGATTATTTAAATTAGTTAAAATGTTGGTGTATCCCTCCTCCCTTGGGCACAGTTTCAAATACAAAGCAACCGATCCCGAGTGCACACCCCAAACACCTCCTTCATCAGGCTCTGCCATCCTGGGCCACTGTGAATCTGTCCTAAGCACCCTAGGGCCAGGCACCGGACAACCAGGGACACCATCTACGTCCTAGAGCCTGCCAAATTCATTCAGAGCAACCAACCCCAAGCCTGCCTGCCCTGCTTCCCCCATTCCTTCTGGCAGGAGCCACAGGAAAGAGACTGCCCACAGTTCCTTCCTCTCCCTCTGCCCTGGGACTCAGCCCAGGGCTTCCGATGCAGGCCCTTTCCTCCTGGGAACTGGGGGTAATAAACCATCCTTTCTATGGCAATTGTTTCCTCACCTGTTGGCCTTAGTACATCTCAAATTTTATATTAATGCACTATATTTTAAAACACAGAGGAAGAAAGAACATGGAAAATCACACCTCAGACTTTGAATGCTCCCACCCAGACCAGGCGAGCTCCTGCTCATCCATGCTGGGCTGGGGCAGCGCATGCAGGAAGAGGAGGGACAACATCAGTGAGCAGGTGGGTTTTTAGCCAACTTAGGAGTAATAAAGAGTGAGGTGGTGCGCGGTGGGAAGGGGAGGTGGCAGTGGGTGTACGTCTGCCCCAGGGTGTTACAGGCCCACACATGAGCCAACAGGCAAGCTGACCATGCATCGGTCACTTGGCCATTTAATTAGTTTCACCGTGGTTTACCTGAGCACCAAGGAAGCCCACTAAATCCATGCACTCTCTGTGACCTACTTTAACACATTTTCATCACATTTTAAAAATAAAAATTTTGAGCTACCTTTCCCTTTTCAAATTCCTAGGAACCTAATAGTCTTCCATGAGGTTTAAAAAATAATTGCCAGCTGGCTGGCACTACCTCCATCCTCTCCTTTTGTGTTCTGCCGTGATTTCCCACCCTGGATGTTCCCAAACGTATTGCTTCTCCGTGCTCTTTCCTCATTGACTATTATTACCTTAAGTATCCTGTCCGCTATCACCCTTTGTCACCAAGCCTGGCTCGGAAGACAGGCCAAACCTTCCTTCCTCTTTCTGTAATTTCCCATTTGCTTTTTTTCCCTACTAAGAAGCCAGTCTCACCCTTTCCCTTTGTCATCTTTTTTTCTTCTTTCTGACATACTTTCAAAATGTTATTTTTCTCTCCTGTGACTTTTCTGCTTTTACTAATAGCATCTATTTCATGGACCCGCCTGTACCAAGTTTGTCCTTATGCATCTTGCTTCCCTATCTGCCACAGTAATTTTTCATGCACGTCTTATCTATGATCCACTTTCCATTTTTATGTCTTTTGAAACATCACCCCTGTCTCCACTTATGTTTCTATTAGAAGTTATGATAGCATTAAGTCACTAAAATCTGTATCACTTAGCTGTGTCATTTTACTGCCACCCTGCCACAGACCTTTGGAAATAACAATATAATGGAAAATTATTCTCATGCATACAGCGAAAAATGGAGGGGGAAAGTGACAGGAAGAGAAAATAGAGAGTGAACATACAAGTCAATTCCAAAGGGTCTGCACAAAGCAAGCAGAAGTACGGAAGTGTTGATCAATGAATTTCTTCAACCAACGTAGATGGTCCTTCCAAATTATTCTGTTACCAAAAAAAGGAATGAAAGAAGGGAGGGAAAAGAAGGAAAGGAGAGAGGGCAGAAACTTTCCCATTCCTTTTCCTTCTGACGTTCTTTTCATCGTGGATTATTGGCCTTAATTTACTCTCAGGTTTATTCATGCATTTAGTAAGTATTTACCATGTAGTTAGTGTGTGCTGGGCATAAATAAGACATAGTATCCATATGCATAGAGCCCAGAAACTCTGGGCGATGGCCTGGGCTCTGGCACCTAGAGGTTACATGTGCAATGAGGTTCAGGATTTTATTCCACTGAAATTTCCAAAAATGATTACTCACTAGGAAAGCTGTCAGACTGAGAGGAGAACTACATTTCTCGGTGGGCTCCGGGTGCTCCCTTTTATTTGGAACCAGGAGTCTCGGTTGGAGGGCGGGGGGGCTGTTGCTGCCTAGTCCATCAGCCCCTCCCACAGACTGGCCAGGCCAGGCGTCAGACAAAACCTCACAGCGCTCCCTGCTACAGGGGAGGGGGGATTGTTTAACCATGTCTGTGGGGTTTCTGGAACACTTCGAGAGGGAGCGATGGGATGAAAATAGAGAGGCGTGTAGAGCAGCAGCAGCGGCCTGTGTAAGCTGCGCTAGGAAAGGAAGCAGTGAGGAAAGGAGATGACCTTAGCCATGTATTCAGAATACACTTCCCTCTTTCTCATGGCCTTGAACAACTGAAAAAGGATTCTGAATATGTGCAATTGCTTTGGTTTCTAGATTGTGTTTCTTTGCATGAAATGACATACAAACATTTGATGACTTGGAATTCCAGAATTTATTTGGATGATGTGTGACCTTAAGCAAGTCACTCACCTCCTTCAGAAACAATTTTCTCATCTTGAGAAATACATGGTGAAATGACTTATAAGAACTCTTGAACAGCGATCAGTTAATCCCCAGATGGTGAAGGGGAACTAGTGGCTAATATCACAGCTTATGCAGCTCTCTGGGCAGGGCTGACATTTTCAGCTCACGCCCTGAATGGCCAGGCTCCATTCGGATTGCCCAGTGCCTGTGCTGTGTGTAGGCTGTTAAATATTATTAATATCATTCATGCCTCTGATGATTCTTACCTGAGCAGGATGAACTGTTCAGGTGACTATATAGGTAGCTATATCTAATCTTAGAGTCAAGGATTATGGCAAGGAAAACCACATAAGCAGAACCTTATACATAATCATCACGGTGAGGCTGATTTCTGGCTGGAAGGGCTACACATAATACCATAGAAATAATAATATTTACCAATGCGGCATCATCTCCGGGAGTCCCTTGGATTTTAGGATTGGGGCAAGAGAGCCTACAAGACAGACACTTGTTTGGAATGATTAGATGAAGTTGGGTCCAGAGCTAGGGATATGCTCTCCAGTGGGTGGAGCCCTGAATCTTTTGCTCTGACAACCCATGGTAGAGAACTGAATCACAATACTGAAGTGGAACCCCTTGTATGAGCCCTGGAATAAGATGACAGGTCAACAGACAGAGCTGAAGCGAAAGTTATGGCTTTAGCAACCAAAACATCCTGAGTAAAAGTCAACAACAAGCCAATCAGCACTGTGAACTTTACCCTTTCTCACAAGAGAGAAGATAATGATTTTTCATCCCTCCACTGAAGCCACACAGAACAGAAAATTTACCTGCCAGGGCTCTTCCCTGACTTGCCTTTTTTCTCTGGTGTTCTCAAGGTTTGCTCTGTGGAGAAATTGCTTCGGCAGTTCAAGAGCCAAGCTACCCAGGCTCAACAGCCACTGCAGAGAAAAGAGGTGGGTTTTTCCCTAAACTGAGGAAAACATCTTGCTTCCAAGTTGACATTAAACTGCAAATTGTCCTGAGAGGTCTGAAGGCAAGTGCTTCCAGATACCTACTGGCATGTTAAGTGAGCAGTGGAAAACTCCTCAAAGGCACAGTTAACTCCTTCAAGCCCATAATGCTCTTGGCTGTTTGAAGCAGAGATTTGCAGCCCTTACAATAGAACCATGCCTTGCATATATCGAACCATCTTTATTCCCAACAAGTAAAAGGATTTCAGGAGTCAAGAAACAAACCTCACTTAGAATGTCAATTCAGGCTGGTGTTACAGCTATCTGCCTACAGAAGCACAACTATCTGCAAATACAAAAATCCCTATAGCATGGTATTTTAGAAATAGGGATTTGAGCACTATTTCCAATTGTCAAAAATCAGATCAATCGAATTGACTTAGCAAATGGCCACAAAATGTCTATCTAGATTCAACTATTTGTTTATTCAATTCATTCATTTATTTGACAAATACTTAAATTGAGTGTGTACTATATTTCAGACACTCACTAGGTGCTCAGGAAGCATCAATGAATATAAATAAACAACAAACGTAATAACAATAAACATAACAAACATTCACTATTATAGTATGGAAAAAGTGTCAAGTGTTATGAAAGAAAGGAAAAGTAGAACAAGACAAGATAATGTGATTAGGAGACAGGCTGCAGTACTAAATAGGGTTACATTGAGAAGGTTAAATTGTGAATGGGAAAGAAGGTGAGATTGCAGTCTAGCTCTTTCAACCCTAAGATTGGGTTTGGAATTACAAAGAGGTTCACTTATATAACAGAGATACGTAGGTGTTGTGCACCATGGAAAATTTGTCCTGATACTGGAGGTTCTAGCGTGAGATAGCCCTTTGCAGTGGACAATGGCTACTTCCCCAGCATCCATCCATTCTTCTCTTGGGAATTTCCCCAAATTGTACATTGATTTCCATACCTCTGCCATGCAGACCATATGCTCTGAAGGAGACTGACTCCTCCTGGCCCAGAAGTCAAACATGTGACTCGGGCCCAAGTCTGATCAGCATAGCTCTATGTCCTGCCCAGTTACTGACTCGTGAGTGTGCCCTTGACCTAATCAGAACAATGGAGCTGAAGATGCTATTTGATGGAGATTCCTGGAAAAAATTATCCTCATTTTCTTGCTCTTGTATGTCAAGCTGATATGATCTGGGTAAATGCTTCAGGCATTTTGCTAAAGAGCGGAAGCCAGCCTGAGGACTATGGCAACACGCAGTGGTCACAGTTAAGGAAATTCTGGAGTAACAGACCCAGAGCCCAGATCAAAACATGCCTGTGGACCCTTGGTGACATAAGCCAAGGAATCCACCTTCTTAGATTGACCAAGCAAAGTTGGGGTTTCTGTTACTTGCAACACAAAGCATCTTAGCTAATAAAGCAAACGAAAGGAGGCTGTGGACAGGAGGCCCACACTGTGACTGCTTATTCATATGAAATGTCTTATTCCCGCAATCCCACCCTAAGGTTAACCTCTCTTTATTAAAGATGCAATTTATAGACCGAATCAACATTTTTTGTGAGTCACACAGAAGCAAGTTCTTAAATCAGTAAAAGAGATACTTCCAGAAAACTAAAAATAGTAGAACATATTGAATTAGAAATGAAAGGTGCAGATGTTAAGGCAGGCTCAGGAGGATCAATTCTAAGGTAATTTAGGGGAAGGAAATGACAGATGCTCTCAACCTCCAGCATAGTAAATTGTTTCTTGATTCTGTCTTAATGAAAATATTGCGCATTCTCTTTTCTCTTCTGCAATATAGCCAATGGATTTTCTTGCCCCCCTTTTTTTGCTTTTTCTTTTTGCATAGACTTGGTATTTTTGTTTTTAATAAAAGTGGAGGTGTTTCTGAGAATTTCTATTGCAACAGCAGGGCTTGAACTTCAGGTCAGCTGAAAGGAAGAGTGTGTGCTGTTTCCATGGAAACCACAGCAGTATAATGTCAGGTACTAAGAGACATCAAGAATGAAGAGATAAAATCCCTGCATCATTTTAATAAACACGTCCTACTTACGGTTATTTAACCACAGTCTGTGTACATATGCTCTACTCCTTAATAGCCACTTTATAAATTTCTTTTGACCACATCTAACCTTTCTAAGTTGGTCTTGATTATGCTGCTAAGTAAATAAAGATGAAAAGAATGCCCTTCATTAAAGTATTATAAATGCCTTATTATCCTGAAAACTTGTTAGACACATATATTTTTTAATTAGAAAACAATATGACAGGAACTCACTAATAAGGGTTAACGTAAACCCACAAAGAGAGACAGATAAAATAAGAATCAGGGCTTACCTTTTGTCCTTAGTTTCTCATCTTATACTATAGGTCCCATTCTGGGTTATTTGTGGGAGAAAAATAAAACAAAATAGATAATTTTTACCCCAACCCCCTCCTGTACTGATGATGCCTTCCTCCTCAATGATATGTTCCAGCAATATCCTATCTGTTGGAGCAAGAAAACCACCTGCAAACCTCCCTGTCTCCCAGGCAGCAAAGGATGTAGACAAATGATTTTCAACTCCATCTTAGGGAAACTAGTGGGAAGATCTCACAGAGGCAGCTTGGGAAGTAAAAGTCTGTCAACACTTCTCTGCAGATTTCCATCTTCACTGTCCCCTCCTCCCTCCACCAGGGGGCCTCTCTCAACTGTTCCCTCTTGATCTTTCCTCCACACATCCGTCAGTAAGCAAGAGCAGAGGCTGGGAGAGGGGAGGAAGGCAGGGAAGGTGGGGAGAAGAGAAGGGAAACACCATGAATCAACTCGAGGGAAGAAAGATTCAGGGTTTTTCCACTTTACCAAGAACCCTAAAAGGAACATTGGTTGGGAGAAATAATTTGTGTGTAGTACTATACAAAATCCCTCTCTTTGTCTCCCGAACTCAATTTAAGGAAAATTATGTCAAATTCCAAATAAACTGAAATAATGCTCTGTCAGGGCCAGTGAGTAGAACTCAGCGAGCAAAGCCCCTCTGCACTGTGGCCTGAGAAATTATAAACGCTAAAGGGGAAGGGAGCCTTTCCCCGCTTCAGTAGCTGGTAACTGGAATAGAAAGTGGTGGAGCCTGCCAATGTCAGTGACATCACAGAGCCACCAGGACCTGTTGCCTCGGCCAGAGGCCTGATGGCCTTGTCATAAGCAGTGAGTCACAGGACGAGGGCTGGGGTGCCAGAAAGGAGCAGAGGAGAGGATGCTGCCTGGAAGCAGCAAGGCAGTCACAGTGACTCAGCCCTTATGGGCACTCCGGGATGCCTGGAGCTGAGGGCCAGCAAGTCGTGATATGAGAAGAAATATGAGCCAGAGGCTAAGATTTGGATCCCCTTGTGCTGTACCCCAGAAAAACCAGTAGGCCTATTTCTAAATCATCACTAATTCCAAGGGAACAAAAAGACCGAGAAGCGCCATTCCATGCTCAGGAGGTAACGATCTAAATGCTAGCCTGGGCTTGCATACGCGCGCACACACATACAAACACACACACACACACACACGCACACACAAAATTCATTTGAAACTTAATTGTGCCAGATTTGAGGTTTATATGTAGCATAAAAATACCCAAACAACAAAGCCCTACCTATAGACAAAATCCAATGACTGGAATTCTCGTGAAATAATCTCACAACTCTTAAAAGAAACGATGAGCTTACATTTCATATAATCATTGGATTCTGAATACAATTTTCAAATGCAGATAGTAAGTACCCTCTTGAGTTTATGAAATTCTTGCATCATGATGCCATTTACTGTCAATAATTCAGATATCGATAATCTGGTCCTTTGGTCTTCAATAGTGTCTGATAGTCTGGAATACACAAACGACCTTCAGATAGGTTTCCCTCACTAACCCACATGGAAGCTCCTCCTACATAGCCAAAAAGGTGACAGTAGTGGAATGAGATTACCACTTCTCCATTGAAGAAAGAGAAAAAACAGCATTCTAGGAGGGATAGAGCCAGCAAGTTAACTGTGATAGCACGTTTTTTAAATGCCAAGACTTCATTAGAGCTGAATATTTCGGTGAGCACTTTGATTTCTCATATTCCCAAATATGATCTGCTCAGAAAAAAACAGTAAGGATAGCTTTACTAGCTCAAGGTAGGTTCTATGGGAGCAAAGGATTCAATCTCATTGATCACAACCCCAGAAAATCTTAAATAAATATTTTAAGTGAAGCAGGTTGCGACAGGTCTCCCCGTCCCCACAGAGTCTTAGGGAAAGGGAAGAATAGAAGAAAATACAATCTGTATCACAGGCTTGCAGGTAACTCACAGAGTTCAATCTTAAAGACTATTTAGACAGCATCCAGTCCAAGTGTAGCCAAATCTTGCCTAGGGATATGTTAGATTTGGCCTCTAAAATTTAAAATGAATAAGTGAAGCATAGGCTTACTGGGGCATGCGCTATCAGCTTTGCTACAGGACTTCAAAGTCTAGGTCTGTTCACATCATTTATTTTATTACCTGCCTGGCCTTTGAAATTATTCACTGAGCCCCTCAGAAAACCATAAAATTGAGACCCAGGCCTGTTAAGTAATTTGCTCAAGATCACAGAGTGATAGAATTAACGAAGTATGTGTTTGTGGGGATAAGAGTGGAGATGGGTGAAAAGCGGGTTCACCCAATCTCCCCCTAGTCCACAGATGCATGAGCCAGCCAGAGTTGAGGCAGGTCCTAGCCAAGGCATGGAGCACTTCTCTTCCTCCTTTCCCTACCATTCCTCCTCCAATGCTCTGCCAGCCGATTCACACCCAAATCCTAGAGACTAAGCAAAACCCAAACCAGTCTGTCACATCAAGAGTTTAGTAGAAATTCTGTTGGTGACATAATGGTTCTCATTTTTTCCAAAGGAGTATTTTTCAATTGCAAATGTGTCCCTTCACCTCTAGATTCTTGTTTCCTGTTGAAATCAATGGAGGCTTAATGTAACAAAATCTTATTTTTAGCCATGGCCGTTGCATGTTTTTACAACTCAGCTTTGTTCCCAATATAGGAAATATTATGAGTCATAGATCATTTTATAGATTTCCAAACTAAAGATGGAAAAAACTGGTTTAAAAGAAATTTTATCATAAATACAACCTTAATAGAATTTTCACTCTGACCTCTGAAATTTAAATCCAAAATTTGGCCTATTAGACTACACTATTATTTCTTATTCTTCATGGGCCTGTCTGCGCACTGAAATCGGTTCTCCAATTGCTCTTTCAGAAGGTTCTCCAAGGTCAACAAAACCTGAGATTACAAATAAAAAATTAATTTAAGAAATCAAATAACAAGTATCTCTGAGGTCAGGACAGAGTCTTCCTTAGGTGGTCAGATCTACATGCAGGGCAAATGCCATGCAAAGCAGCCTCTCTTTACTGTTAATTCAGGGGTGTGTGTATGTGTATGCACACTCATGTGAGAGAGACAGACAGAGAGAAAAAGAGATTGGGGGGATAGAGATTTGATTAAAAGAGAGGGAGAAAATTTCAATTTCCTTGAAAATTTGATTATCAATAAGGCATTCTTTGGAATAAAATGGCATTTGCAAGTTTGTAAGAGTAGAAAGAATAAACATGCAACACTGGAGAATGGAAAACCAGGATGCGTCAGACTTCTATTTCCAGTTTAACAGTATAAATGCTGTGCTGTTTTGGACAGTGGTTGGGCTCTCTCATCTCAGTAATCAGCCTTCCTTCAAAAGGAACAATTTTATTTTCACTGCTCTACAAGATTTTTTTATCAGAAAAAAAATTCCAAAATTAAAACTTAACTGAAAAGCGGATCAAGCAAGAAGGAAATCTTTAGGAAGAGGAAACCAATCACTATCAAGGCAGGACACCCTTCTCCACAGGGCCCCACCACTGAAGGTCTGCTAAAGCACCCCACTTCTCACCATAGCCCACCTCACTAGCACTTATTTTTGGTTGAGGATAGGTCCTTGTTCTTATTATGAATCATTATTAATGAAAACTAAAATGACAAGTGAATCTTATACTTCTTGAATCAGCTGGACTTTCCTTTATAAGCATGTTTTAAAAAAGGAAAGTAACCCATGAAGGTCATGAGTTCACTTTCTTTACTGAATGCTTTGCTTAAAGATCCTCATGTCAGTACGTAACTGAAACCCAAATGAAAAACTATTCTTATGATGGTTTTTCATAATAACCAGTTACGACTAAAAAAAGCCCGCAAAAGAGGTATGGGTGAAGGGTGGGTAGAAACAATTAGCACAGCGTCCTTAGGCCTTCTGCACACATCGGGCCACTGTAGAAACAAGCAGGTCACTAAGGCTCCTCAAAATATCCAGCTGACCTCAGTCCTTGAGCTGAGTGTTAACATACATTGTGGTAAACCTCAGACAGAAAGCAGCATAAATTTAGTACTAATATTAGTGTTTGACCCAGAAGACTTGACTTAACAGTATCTTGAATCATAGGCCAATTTCATTTGTGGTACTTTGAGTTAGCATCAGATTCTTACCAATTCTGTCTTTGAAATGCTCAACTTATTATTGATTCTAATATTACTCCTAGTCTTCTATTCGTACATTCCTTGTATTTCAAATTTGTGAATTTTTTTAAAGACTTAGGGAATAGCACAGTGGCTTTGACCAGTCACAGCAGGCTTCAGATCCCTATTGTGCCACACACTAGCTAAGTGACCTTGGGAGAATAATTCCCTCTCTAAGGTTCAGTTGACTTACCTGAAAAGACAGTTGGTAATAAAAACCATTGTTAAGAGGTTTAAATCTGTAACAAAGTAGAGGGTATCAGTCCCCAGCAATTTCTCCTCCAAAGATGCCTCTTCTGCTGCTACTGGCTCTTTAAATGTTAGGCTCACCCTTCCCTTGTCCCCCACACAGACTCCCGACTCTGGGACGGTGGTCATAATGCAGCTTTATTTCGGTCACCCATTGTCGCACCAAATTTCCCCTGTGGCACTTCTCCTGCCACTAGAGACTATTCCAACTGCAGATGTTCCTCCACTTACGGTAGGGTTACATCCTGAAAAATTCACCGTAAGTTGAAAATGCATTTACACGCCTGACCTACCTAGGTTAGGTGACTCAGCCTAGCCTACCTTACACATGCTCAGAACACTCACATTAGCCTACAGTTGGGCAAAATCATCCAACACAGAGCCTGTTTTATAGTAAAGTATGGAATAGTTCATGTACTTTATTGAATACTCTACTGAAAGTGAAAAACAGAATGGTTGTATGGCTACCTCAAGCAGGATTTCTATTGAATGCTTAGGTATCGCTTTCCCACTGTCGTAAAATCAAAACATCTTAAGTCAAACCAATGTAAGTCGAAGATCATCTGTTTTCTCTTGTTACTGTCAAACAATAAAAAGTCCCAAAGTTACTTAAATAGAAAAACTCCATCATACTTGTAATTTAAATGTCCAATATTGTCTACTATTCAGTGCTCTAAATTCAATTTAGAGTTGTAGTTTCTCATCTCTCTTGGCTAAGACTTGCTACAATTTAAAAGCAAAAGGAGGCGTGGTCAGCTTTCCATAGCTGATGCTTCTACTCCTCATCCCCCTCTTTCTGATCAGGACTTCTGAGGGGACAGGGAAGCATGCAGAAAGCAGGGAAGCTCTCAACTGCCTGGAGCTGGGTGCAGGGATGGAGTAACAGGGTTCCCTGGACCTGGCAGCAGTGGATTCCCCACAGACACCTGGAAAGTAGCATGTCCCAAGCCAAGCTCATTACCTTGCCCCCAACACATGCTCTCCTTAATGGTTTTGTTCTGCTTTGTGCCACCATCTCTGCCAAGTGGGCAATCTGATAAATCTACCTTCATTCTCGTCTTCTCTCTCTTTCTCACCACATTACATCAAATGAGTCAACATTTACTATTTAATACAGTATGAACCTCTCAACATGTTCCCTCTGCTCCAGTCTCATGACCACTGCCCCATTCAGGCTCCTCCTAGCTCTTCTCTAAGTTACCCTTGAGGAATCAAAGCTGGTCACCCATCACTTCCCATACAACCACAGTATCTCTTTTTATTTCATTTTAGTGTTTCACTTATCATAAAGTGATCCATAATAGCGCAGCAATCATGCCATGCTCAAAAACCTTCCATGACTCCTCTG
This sequence comes from Propithecus coquereli, assembly GCF_000956105.1. Classification (NCBI taxonomy): domain Eukaryota; kingdom Metazoa; phylum Chordata; class Mammalia; order Primates; family Indriidae; genus Propithecus; species Propithecus coquereli. The sequence continues at coordinate 4,001,910 of NW_012153062.1, forward strand.
CCAAGAGAACCATCCAGATTCGTTTACTTGGCTTATGAGACTCTTCACTTTACATTCCCTGCTCCCCATACTTGCTCCCCAACCTCATTTCTCTCATCATAGCCCGACTCCCAAGAAACCTCCAAATAACCACATTTCCTCAACCCTGTAGATTGTTCAAGCCTGTCTTTGTACATGCTGTTCCTTCTGCTTTGTGCGCTCTTTCCTTGCTTCTTTACTGTGAAAACTCTTGTCATCTGCAAGAAGAACTCTCTCACTTCATCACCAAGCTGTGCTGGTTTTTGTTCTTCTTTGCTCCTGTAAGCACTTTCTTCACCCTTCTCTGGTAGAAACTAATTGTTACAATTTCTGTTTATTCTGTATTTTTTGTCTTCATGAGACAGTGGGGTCTTTGATTTGGGGAACAGCAGAAAAAAATTCAAGAAAACTTAATGAACAAATGAATATATCAATGAACTGAACAGGTGGATATTAAGGAAGCAGAGAGAATATGCAAGGTTAGAAGGTTGACTGTCCTTTAAATATGATTTTTCTCCTAAGACAAACAGGACATGGTTTTATTTAATCATGAGCTCTTTTTTTACAGAGAGAATTTTCTGTTCTCAATTCCTAATCAAAATTTTATTTTTTAAAACTTCTATTTATGCTTCTTGGTTTGGAGAGTGGAGTGTTCTACATAGTTTCTTTTGGTAATTTTGGGCAAGGGGAAGGAGGAATTGTACAAATTGCTTTGCAAACGAAGGAGCTAACTGTAACCCTGTAAGATCCTGAAGGATAGAAACTGTACTTTGTTCACTCTGTACTCCATACAAAGCTTCTAATTCATTGGAGATGCCCAATAATTTTTTTAGTAAATACAAGCAAATCATAGGTGTCTAAGGATAAGCTCATAAATACTATATTCATCTTCAAACTTAGAGCTCCAGGACACATACCTAAAGGGTGAAACCTAAAAATTTAAAAGAAAAAAATAGGTTTCTGAAAGAAATGGATCTTAAGATAAAAAATTAAATTATTTATTGGAAGCATGGGTCAGAATAGGTTAGGTGTGTGAACATGCAGGTCTTTTCAATTTCTCTGTTTCTCAAAGGTTTCTTCCAACAGTGAAAGGAGAGGAGAATGAAAGTATTGGGAATGGTGGAGAGAGTGGGCAGTGGTGGGCAGTTGCTGGGATATTCATACTCACATTGGCATATACAAAGCCAGAAGAGCAAAGGACATTCTTTGGATACCAGAATTGGGCAACAGAGGTTATTCCCAGACATTATGTTATAGTATTCTTGTCCTCTGAATTTACCCATTATGTTTTATAGACTCACATTCCCACTAAATATTTTCCTATAACCTCTCCACCATATCCCTCCATACACATTAAACCCTCTAGCAATATGGCACTCAAGAGGTTAACACAATGGGCAAAGTAGCCTTGGTTCCTCCCGTGAGGGCATCCTGGCATTGCTAATGTGAATGACAACTGCGGATTTCCCAGTGCCCAGGAAAGAAAAGAATATCATCAAACATTCCAGCATCTCCCAATTCTCCCTCCTGTTCATGTCTCTATTGCTGTATAAAAGGCCTCATTTTTAATGGAACTATGACAAACACAACAATAGCATCATTTTACAGCAGCACTAAAGCACATTTTTAAAATGTATTTCATTTCAAAGACACTCTAATTTAAGCTTTGTGGAGTCTTTATTCTCCTTCTCGGCAGAAGCAGCCTCTGTTTCTGAACGCCACCAGGAGAGCTGAAGAATGCGGATAGCATCTGCCAGGGACAACATGCTGCCTCCCAAGTCTTTAGTGATTAACAGGTTGTAAATGTACTTGATTGTGCGGCTGTGCATTTATCCCAAGAATTTGTAAATGGGCATTTGCAACTTTCAAATGGTTAGCAGTTAATAGCATGCTATTTCCAATATAGTCACATTATCAACATCACATTTTTTACCATATCACTTTTGATAGGCACCATTCAGATTTTTTCCTTAGTGCTTCCTTTTATCTAGAACATAAGGAGTAAACATGGTTTTGCTTACTTTTACTTTCCCCAAAATCAATCTTAAATAAATCCTTCAGTTACAAATGGGTGTTTTCAGACTATTTCAAATTACCCTGAAACACTTCTCACCTAATGGACATATTTGCTTTATAGAACATGCAGTTTTAAATCGATTTTGTATGTGATTTGGTCAAGCTGACAGCTATAAGCAAAATGCTGCACAGGAGTTGCTTATGGCTATCCTTATGACCAAATATCTGCTACACACAGCCTAAAGTAGCATATGGATTATAGCTTTAACTGCCAGTTTCTGTTTTTAAAACATCTCAGGGCAGAAGGACAAGCTGACCTAATCAGGAGGTCATTTGAATAGATTTTATAGTGCAAAGCACAACTAATGCCTGGTTGACATTCCAACCCAGAGAATTTTTTTTCATCTGTGATTAATGGACTTGACATCCATTTTCCCACTGCTTTTGCAAAACATGTAGTTCAGGATTTATTGTTAAATACCACTGAGATCATAGGATGCTAAACTCTTACGACTGTGAAAATACTGTGCCAGAGGCCAGAGTTTCTCCAAAGAGTTCTGGATCATACTAGGAAGTATACAGTGGTTCATGGTCCACCGAATATCACAATTTCTCCAATACAAGAAATCTTTTTGAATGGAAAATGATTGCATGAGTGAGTAATATAGTAAGCCCATAGTTAAGTGATAAAATTTAAAATAAATTTTAAAAGAGTAGCAGAACAAGGCAGGGATGAGATGGAGGAAAAGGATATCCCCCTGTTTTCTTGAATGATTCACTTTCCATTTGTTCTGCTTCTACATAACATTCCAGTAGTCAGAAACTATAAGGATAGAAAAGGAGTGTAAAACCCAAAATGTTCTTTTCTCATTTCACTGATTTAAGTGATCTAGAATTTTTCTAGTATACACAAGAGACATATCCTCCTAGTTAATCTGCCACTCCCAGGACATAACGTTAGACCCTAACATAAAGCTCCGTGTGACTTTAGGCAAGTTATTTAACCTAATCTCAGATTCCTCCTTTATAAAACTAAGATAATTATAATACATTGCTCATAGGGTTGTTGAAACAATTAAAAAGAACAGCCCTCGAAAGGATTTAGCACCTCACAAAAAATAAACTCTCAACAAATATTAGCTATTATTTTTTATCAGGAAGCTGAAATAGTCAATTACTTTTAAAACATGAATAAAAATTTTCCTGTTCACGAGCCACGTTAGACCTAAATATGATTTACCGAAACTGTCCCTCAACATAAAAATGAATAACTGTGGGTTGGGTGTATAAAAACAAATTCCTGGTACATTTAGAAAAATGGCAATCCTCACATCACGGTTAAAGGGAAGGGACACTGTCAACCTTTTGTGCATTTGCTGTGCTTTTTTAGTGTAGCAGATGTTCTGGGTGACGCCTAAATACTGGTTAGCAGGGACAGCAAGGAAGAACAATGAACCAATACATAAAACGAAGTTCAGGTGATTGTTTTATTATAAAGGAAAATCAACTATTACTAAATTAAAACACCACGTGTGAGTTAGTAGTGTCACTGCATGAATGTGTTGACTGAGTCTCTGCTAGGACGTGAAACGTGAAATTTAAGCATATTTTTGGAACAATATACATATTTTCATTTACTTGTATATTTCAATGCTTCTGTGAAAGCATAACATCTTACTTAGAGCATAAAAAGGATTTGTATCAAAACTAGACACGTAAACAGGATGCGAGTTCATTAATTGTTCATTATTCCTGCCTGTTGCAAAAAAGTAGCCGCGGTGACCAGGCTCTGCCTGCGGCAGATAGCTTGTACACTACATTGAGTCCTTTCCTCTTCTGTCCTGAGCTAAGGGAGTCCAGAATGGGCACCATTAGCAATTCCTAATGGAAGCTCTAATTCCTACTTAGAAGCAAACAGTAAGAAATTAAATCGATTCAATCTAAAAACATACAGTGGCAATGTCATTTCACAAGGGATGCTGTTTAAACAGTTAACTCTGAGTGAACTCTTCCTGTTCTTTGATTGGAAAGCGTTTCAGACCTTAATTACTGTGTTCTGTGAGTCTGTGACAGATCGTCCCTTTTTTATAGGCTTCTTGCCAGGATAAAGCAGGCTTTTTTTTTTCCTTCTTTTAAGAAGACTACACTTAATTAGTGCTAGAGTAATTAACTCTTTGTGGGTTTGATCTTGTTTTGCCATTAAATTTTGATTCTAGCTGGAATTATCTGCTTCTGTTGTCTTTGTAGTTGTTCTTGGAATAAAAGCAGTTTGAAGCGAAAATTGACTATCTGTATCAAAAATAAACTTTAAGCCTTTTTTCCGCACAATAAACAAAATTGT
>NW_012153062.1:4007319-4037030 GCF_000956105.1 Propithecus coquereli
AATAAACAAAATTGTTCAATTTCTGATATTTCTTCAGCACAAGAAATATAATTTTTTAAAAAAACTCCAAAGCTAATTAAAAGCATTATGAAAAATGTTGAGAGGTTGGAGTTACTATGCACTTTAAACTAAATATTTTAATTTTAGGTGGACTCTATTTATTCCTGCTATAACATGGCATAAAATTGCACACCTAGTCATCCTGCCCCTTCTAATCACAGTTATTACATTTGTATATTGTTTATGTTTATAATATTTGAATCCATTGATAGAGACAGGTTTGAAATTTTAGTTCTATATTCAGATGGATTAAATGCTCATCATTAGTATTTTTATTATATTTTCTTTATGTCAAAAATTTTTATTTTGACTTATGTCTTGGTCAACTGGATTAGGTCATCTAATTAAATTTGGTTTATTTATTTTATAAGTTCTATATTCCTAAAGTTCTTGCATACAAACAATTTTTTATGTTTCAAGGACAATTTGTTTATGAGAAAATTATTGGGGCACACATTCCCACAGAATGCAACAGATACTACTTTCTAGCATTGAGTGTGTATGGAAAAATCTAATACCAACTTGATATTTTCCCCTTTGGACATGACTTGAGTTTTGTCTTGATGCACTTTTTTTTTTAGCCTTCAAGTTCAGTAACTTCACTAGGGTATATACTGGTATCGATCATTCTCCAACAATGTTTTCCTGGTATTTGAGAACAGTTAATGTGCAGGTTCAAACCTTTATATCAGAAAGAGATTTTCTATTTCATTTCTATATAATTATTTCTGGAATCAGAATTAATGTTAAAATCAGATGTAAAGCCAAGAGAATATGAGACAACAGACAAGGGGGTATTCAAAATAGCATGATGCAACAAACACTAGCCAAAGAGAGCTGACATAGTGAGACTAATATCAGATAAAGTAGATTTTAAAATAAGAAGAATTATTAAGAATAAAGAGAAATATTTCTAATATTAAAGGCTTAATACCCAAGAAAAAAAATAATTACATAATTGTAGGTACTTAATATAATAATAACATAGTCTCAAAAATCCAAACAAAAAATGACAGAACTAAAAGAACTAGATAAATCCATGATCATAGTAGAAGGTTTTTAAAAAAACCTCTTTTAATGTCTCTTGAAATATCATAGTGACGTCGAAGATTTGAACATTATTAACAAACTAGATTTATTTGACATCGATAGAACACTGTTCACAATAACTACAAAATGCACATCATTTTAAAGCAAAATGAACATTTACCAAAATTAACAATTATGTTTGGATATAAATCATATCTCAACACATTTCAAAGAATTGAAACAGTAAAATTAATCTAGAAATCAATGACAAAAAGATAACTGGAAAATTCTCAAATACTTAGAATTTAAATGATGTACTTCTGAATGGCCCATGGGTGAAAGAAGTCACAGAGGAAATTAGAAATATTTTCAACTAAGTGAAACAAGAATATCAACATTTGTAGTCTGTAGCAAAAGCAAGGCTTAGAGGGATATGTTTAGCTTTAAAATGCTTACATTTTAGAGATAAAAAGCTAAAATACTAAATGATTTAATTTCCCCTTTCAAAAAACCAGCAAGTTAAATGGAAAAAAATTAGAAGATAGAAAATAATAAAGAACATAAATTAATGAAACAGAAAATTCATATATAATAGAGAAAATCCACAAAGCCAAAAATTTATCCTCTAAAAAAATTTTTTTAAATTGATAAACTAGCAAAACTCATCAAGATAAAAAAAGAGAGAAGGCAAACATTACCAAATTCAAGATTATAGAGAAGGCGTCCCTACAGCTCCTACAAACATTTTAAAAGGAAGATATTATGAACAACTTTATGAAAATAAGTTTTTCAATTTAGAAGAGTTTTTCCAAAAAAATACAGCTTATCAAAGCTGACATTAAAAAATGGTAAATTTGAATAATCTTATCTATTAAACAAATTGACTCCTTTAATTTAAAAAATCTTAGAAAGAAAACTCCATGCCCATATGGCTTCATTGGCAAACTCCACCAACGTTTAAGAAACACAGAATAGTACTCTTACACCTATGAGAGAAAGAAAAAAGGTGATTGATCCAAGGTGAATGATCCAAAGTGATTTTTAATTTGGCCAGCAAAACCTTATTACCAAAGCTTGACAAGGGCATTGCAAGAAAGGAAAATTACCCAAATCTCTTTTAAGAACATAGATGCATAGACCACAAAAGATCACAAACAGCCAGAACAACCTTGAGAAAGAAGAACAAAGCTGTAGGCTTTACTCTTGCTGATTTCAAATTATATTACAAAACTTCAGTAAACAAAACAGTATTGTACCGGCATGAAAACAAACATATAGACCAATGGAAATGAATTGAGATCCCAGAAATAAATCCACATATATGGCCAATTAATGTTTGGCAAGGGTACCAAGAAAATACAATGGGGAAAGGACAGTCTCTTCAATAAATAGTGTTGGGAAAACTGACCATTCGCATGCAAAAGAGTGAAATTGGACCCCTATTTACAACATTCAGAAAAATTAACTTGAAATGGAGGAAGACAAATGCAAGATCTGAAACAGTAATACTCCCAGGAGAAAACATAGGGGGAAAGTTCTTTGACTTTGATTTTGGCAGTGATTTTTTTTGGATTTGATACCAAAAACACTGGCAACAAAAGTGAAAATAAACTATAAGGCTACATCAAACTAAAAACCTTCTGCACAGCAAAGGAAACAATTTAAAAAATGAAAACCAACCTATGGAATGGTAGAAAATATTTGCAAACCCTCTATCTGGTAAGGGGGTTTAATATCCCAAATATGTCGGGAACTCATATAACTCAATAGCAAAAATATAAACAATCTGATTAAAAAGAAGAAGACATACAAATGGCCAACAGGTAAATGAAAAGGCACCCAATATCACTAATCATCAGGGAAATGCAAATCAAAACCACAATGAGATATCACCTCACACCTGATAGGATGGCTACTATGCAAAAGACAAGAGATAGCATGTGTTGGTGAGGATGTAGAAAAAAAGGAACCCTTGTGCACCATTGGTGGGAGTGTAAATTGGTACAGCCATTGTGGAAAATAGCACGGAGGTTCCTCAAAAATTTAAAAATAGGACTACCATATGATCCAGCAATTCTACTTCTGGTTATATACCCAAGGGAAATGAAATCAGTACCTTGAAGACATATCTGTACTCCCATGTTCATTGCGGCATTATTCTAACGAAGACATGGAAACAACATAAGTGTTGTTGATGGATGAATGGATAAAGAAAAGGTGATACACGCACACACACACACTCCCCCAAGAATATTATTCAGCCATAAAAAAGAATTTCTGCCATTTGCAACAACATGAATGAAAGTTGAAGGCATTATGCTAAGTGAAATAAGTCAGAGAAAGACAAATACTGCATGATCTCACTTATACGTGAATCTTAAAAAGTTGAACTCATACATATAGATAGAATGGTAGTTGCCAGGGGATGGGGGATGGGGAAATGCTACAATTTTCAGTTATAAGATGAATAAATTCTAGGAATCTAATGTACAGCATGAAGGCTATAGTTAATAATACTGCATTACACATTTGAAATTTGAAATTTGCTGAGAGAATAGATTTTAGAAGTTCTTACCACTGAAAAAGGTAGCTATGTTGACTAACTTGATTGTGGTAATCATTTCACAGTATATATATATATATATATACACACACATATATATATATCTAATATCATATACATCTTAAATATACATAATTTTATTTGTCAATTATACTATAAGCTGGAAAAAAGAACATAGATGTTTGCATCTATGTTGCAAAATATTAAAAAAACCCAACAAAGCACTCATATCCATAATATATCAAGAACCTCTACAAATCAAAAGGACCCAATAGAAATATGGGCAAAAGATTTGAAGATATGTTTTAATTTCCCATTGCCGCTGTAACAAACTACCACACATTTAATGGATGAAAACAACAATTTCCTATTGCCACTGTAACAAACTACCACACATTTAGTGGATGAAAACGACACAAATTTATTTTCGTACAGGTCTGTAGTTGAGAAGTAGGACATGAGTTTCACCTTGCTAAAATTAGTGTTAGCAGGACTGCTTTCCTTCGGGAGGCTCTGCAGAGAATGTGCTTCCTTACCTTCTCTATCCTGTAAGGCTACCTGCATTTCTGGGCTTGTGGTCCTGTTCCTTGATATTCAAAGCCAGCAATACCAGGCTGAGTCCTTCTCACGCTGCCATCTCTGATTCTCTCTTTCGATACCCTCTTTACTCTTAAAGACCCTTGTGATTATACTCGGCTCACCTAGATAATCCAGGATAATCTCTCTGTTTTAAGGTCAGTTGATCAACAACCTTTATTCCATCTGCACCCTTTAATTCCTCTTTGCCATGTAACCTGACATATTCTCAGGTTCCAGGAATTAGGACAGAGACACCTTCAGGAAGACATTTTTCTAAATACTACAAAACATCACGAAAGAGTCATACAAATGGCAAGTAAGAATATTAAAAGGTATCCAACTTTGTTAGTCATTAGGGAAATATAAATTAAAATCACGATGTAATTATACTCCACTAGAATGGCTAATATTTAAAAATCTGGTGAGGATATAGAATATCAGAAACTCTCATACATTGCTGCTGGGATTTTTAAATTGACACAACCACTTTGAAAAACTTGCAGTGGGTATTTCACTCCCAAGTATATACCCAAGAGAACTCTTTCTATATAGAGGTACCACATGACATTTATAGATATTTAAAGCAGCATTAATTTTAATAGCCACAAAGTAGAAACAACCCAAATACCTATGTAAAGTAGAATGAATGAGAAATAAATTGTGGTATAACCATATAATAGAATATTACACAGCAATAAAGATGAGTGGATGTCTGCTATGCAAGAATAACATGGATGAATCTCATAAACATAACGTTGAGTGAATAAATCCAGACACACAAAAGCACATATCATAGGATTCTTTTTTTTTTCCAGGATCAGACACACAGCTCACTCCTCCCTTCTCTGCAGCTCCCTCCCAGGCCAGCATCTCCTTGATTCTGTGGTCAGGTACTTGTGGTCAGTCCCTTCTCCAAGTAGGTTAGGGGAAGGGGACTGACCTGAAGAGGCCCCTGCAGACCTAGGTCTGTCGAGATCTCTTAGGGACCCAGGGCCAGTGCTAAACAAGCCAGAGATGACATAGTGAAGCAGAGGTTCTCTCTGGTGGGACCAACAAGCAGACAAGCCCAGAGAAGAAGCACTTACCTGGAGCTGCGCCTGCAGACTGGGAGGGCTTCGGATGTCCCTTCCTCTCCCCATGTGTCAAAGGATTCTTTTTCATTCACATAAAGTTCAAGAGCAGACAAGACTAATCTATTATAATAGAAATCAGAATAGCAGTTAGCTTTTGGGATGGAATACTTGAAAGAGAGCATAAATGAGGCTTTTGGGGTACTGGCAATGGTCTATTTTATAAAAATATACTTATTTTTATGATACTTTACATATGTTACATTTCAATAAAATTTTCAATAAATCTATGGAAATAGTGTATATAGCTTGTGTAAAAAACTTAGGAGCTTCTTTAGCTTTCAAGGATATAATGAAAACAGACTCCTGATTAAGCAGGCCATAGTACTAAGACAAATCTTGCAGTGGACAGACACTTCCTGTCAGAAGAGCCAAATATCAAAAGGCAAGAGGTTAAAATGAATTAAAGTTTAGCCATTCTTGAATCAAATGAAAATGTTACAGACCCCAGAGACTATTCTTATATTTGGACTTTTTCAGTGACCTAAAAGTAGCCATTTGAAATTAGTTAAGTAACATTATATTCAACCTTTTGAAATGAGGATTTTTGCCTTTTTATGAGAAACTGGCATTTTCCTCCTCAAGGAGGTACACAACCTCCTTGACACAGGGATTCTGCAATGAAACCGTTTCAATATTTTAAAAATATAACATGCTTACCAAAGGCCCAACTATGATGTGCAGACAGAAAAAGAACAGCAGCAATATATATCCACAGGGGAAAAGGAGAATGGAAATTTCAAATCACAAAAGCAGAAATCAAAAGCATTATAATAAGAATATCCACAGTAAAGGATGGACATATTTGAAACACGGACTTCGGTTGGGGGGGGGGAAGCAAGGGCAGCACACGTAACCTACACATATGTACACCCATAATTTGCTGAAATAAAAAAAAAAAAAAAAAGAATATCCACAGTAACATGATCAAACCCCTGTTTCCTGTTTTGTTTTTGGCTTTGGTCTGTGTGTATAGCACCACAAATGGGTACAGAAAACAATAATAATAAATACTATTTCCTTTTATATGGCACGTTATGTCTATAAAGAATTTTCATAATGACAGATTTTCTTGGAAAATCAGATCCACCTTGGTTCAAATCCCAATCAGGCCCCTTACAAGTTATCTAATCTTGGACAAATTTCTTAATTGTGCCTCGGTTACCTCATAGGTACACTGGTGGTAAGAATTACCCAAACAGGTTTATGGGAGGACTGACTGAGGTCATGTATGTAAGTCCATGGCACATGTATAATAGAGATAAAAGGATAAAGTCCATGGCACATAGTAGGCACTTAGTCAATGACAGCACTTGGTAGGTTGCCTCATTTGACTTTCACAACAACCATGAGGGCAGGGGCCGGGAGTGTTTCTTTACCCACCAAAATGCCTACCCTACTGTAGGCATTCAGTAAATATTTGTTTAATAAGTGAGTGAATTCATGAATGAATAAAAGAAAGGCACGAATCCATTGTGCTAGTTTTGCATGAGAAAAGCAAGACTCAAGTTTATCCGAGGTTTCACTGCTCCTAATTAGAAAAGTTGGGTTGCAGACCCAGTTTTTCTCACCCCAAGCCCAACACTCTTTCCTCTATTCCAACAGCACTCGTGACAATATTTACTTGCCTTGCTCTGGATGTTGGCATTTTATCTTCATTTCGTATGTGTGATTTGTTCTAAGTTAAACAGTGTCTGGACTCAGCTCAGGAAGAAATTCAGTAAACAAGTTTCACACTTATGCTGATAGCATGTGATATATTAAATATACCTAAACTATGATAAAATGAGGAAGCACTGAATTTATATAGTAGGTATGTTTAATACAAAATAAAAATATCACCACAGAAAGTATTGAGCAAATAAATCCTTCTTGGTGTTTTTTTTTTCCTTGAAGCTATTGCCTTTGAAAATTAAACATAGCCAGATAAATGCCTTTCCCAAAGGCATTATGGTAATTCCTAAGTCACATGTTAGGTCATTTAACTAAGGTTTAGAGAATTTCTTCAACTAGCTAACATCTGGGCTGTCCACACACCTTGCCTTTACTGATAGAAATGTGTTCGTTGTGGCCAGCATGCTGAGAAACTTATGTGCATGTCCATAAAATCATAAAATTGCATTTTAAAATGTCAATATGTTATCCAATACAGTATGTGCCGAATGGAAATAACCCAGAAGCACTGGGAAGCAAATGGGCATTTGAATAGGAAGAACTTTAAAAGGCAAGATTAGGGCAAACAGAGGAAGAATATGCTGGAAACAAAGTCAGCAAGATTAAGAACAGGGCTATCAGGAGAAAATAAAAAGGGGGGCCCAGACTCAGGCAGCACTCTCCCAGAAGTTGTGGTAGGAAGACCCTAGGAGCTCCCCCAGAGATGCTGCTATACGGTGCATGGCCAGGCCACCTGCTGGCGGGAGCTGAGCTAAATGCTTGTCTCCCTTTTGTGAGTGGAGGGAAGATGAACTAGGAAGCAGAGAGGCAGAAAAAATGTTTCAATTGTTATGAATTGCACAGTGAACGAACTTTCTAGAAACAGTATAAAGCAGTTGAAAGAGGCCAGGACTAGGAGATTTAGTTTCTTCTGCAGAGTGACCCGAGTAGAGGTTTTGGCACCAGTCTTGGCACTTCACTTGTGCTCACTGCTACCATCATCATTATTATTGTTACCTTTTTTACTCAATTACATTTAAATGATCATTGCTGATGTATAGGAAATCTATTGATTTCTTCATGTTTATGTCCGGTAATCTTACTGAATCCTCTAAATGTTTCTTCCCGTTGCCCTTAGGATGTACCCACACTCCTTAAAAGGTTCCAAACCTTTTATATTTTAGCCATAGAGAAATTCTTTCTCATCTTCAGATGATGCATCTTCCTTTTCGCTTCCAGCTTTACACACACGCTTTTTCCTGTGTTTAGAGCACCACTACCTCCATCTTCTCTTGTATATGGTATGCTACTCTCCTGCCTGGAATTTTCTTCCCAACTACTTTTCTCCTGAACAATTTCAACTCATCCTTCAGGGCTCAATTTAGTGAGCTTTTTTCTTTGTTAATCTTTCATGTTTCCCCTTCTCACCCCACCTGGATTAGGTAACCTCCAAGGTACATCCCTAGAACCTTTTACTCCTTCCATGATGGGACCTCTTAGATTTTTTTGGAGTTTCTGGTCACCAGGGAATGTCTTCCTCTAGACTACAAGCTGCCAGAGGGCATGGACCGTGTTTATCCAGTTTATCATTTTATCCCGGCACAGAGTGGAAACTTAATAAATATTACTTGAATGCATAAATGAACTAAATAAATTATTAATATCTTTAAAAGTAGAAACAATAAAATGGGCAGCATTGTTCCGACACTGCTTTCCTATACCTTCCCACTGTGGAACTGATGAATCTTTAAGAAAAACGTCAATGTTCTGATTCTGTCTGGATCCTCTTTTTCTTCCATCAGTTTTCTAAAGCATCCACAATTCCTCTTCTGCATCCTATACCATCAAAAATTGGAATAGCTGTTTCCTTTCATCAGAGTTTTTATTCCAATTACAAAGACTTCTCAGCTTCCCTGTCAGCAACTGCTCAAAGTTTACACGTGAAGTTTCAAGTCTTCAGTAACTGCCTCTCTACAGCTCTAGCCCGTCCTCGTCCCTCTTCCTACCAGCTATTGTTCAGATCCATCCCAGGGCTGAGGCATGAGACTTCGCTCCTTGTCTCTCTCCAGAATGCCTGTTGCCTTTTTGCCTACAAATAGAGTATGTCCATTTTCTCTGTGCCACACCCCTCTACCTCTGTTGAATGAATCTAGTCTGGGTCTTTGAGGAATGAATATGCTTGCTAGTCAGTGGATTTTTCAGTTCCCATATTTTTGGAATAAAGAGAACATTATCTAGGTTGAGCACATGCTCAATGTCTCACACTTTCAATCATCACACCCTGGCCTCAGACTACTGGGCTTAAGCTGTTTATTTCATGCCCACAATGGTCGGGTTACATTGTACCTTCACAAAATAAGGCATGAGGAAGGAGTAATCAGTGCAAATCAGCCACCATTCTGGAGATGCTATCCAAGGTGCATACTGATGATAGACCAGCTGTTTCATCTCTGGTACCAAAAAGTTCATATATGTATATGCCTGGAACAACATCTATGCTGATTTCCATCGTCCCAGTCATTTACCTGTATGTTCTCAGATAAACTCACCACCTCTTCTCCTCTTCTTGGAATCACCATATACCACATTTTCCAGACTCCTTTGGATGGAGTCTCTATCAGGGACCAAGTTTTCTCTGTGGCTCCAGAGAAGCTAGATTCTACTAGAGAGTCCCTCCTTGCTGTGGTTGCATCTCCCACCAACTAGCCTAGCTTCTGGGTTCTGGTAACACCAAATACCCCTGTTATCCCACCCATAGGGACAGTTATGGCTTCCTGTTCTTGTTACTATCTGGGATGCCACACCATCTCCTGTGTGACTTCTTTTTTTTTGCATTTTTTTTATTTCAAAATATTAAGGGGGTACAAATGTTTTTGTTACATGGATACACTGTATAATGCTGAAGTCAGGGCTTTCAGTGTGCCCGTCACCAGGACAGTATTCATTGTATCTGATAAGTAAGTTTTTATCGCTCACCCCCTTCCCAACCTCTCCTCTTCTCAGTGTCCAATGTCCTCTATGTCTCTTTTTGCCCATGTGTACCTGTTTATTGGCTCCCACTTATTAGTGAGAACATGTAATGTTTGTTTTTCTATTCCTGAGATACTTCACTTAGGATAATGGTCTCCAGTTCCATCCAAGTTGCTGCAAAAGACATTTCCTTCCTTTTTATGGCTGAGTAGTATTCCATGCTGTATACCACATTTTCTTTATCCACTCATGAACTGATGGGCACTTAGGTTGATTCAACATCTTTGAAATTATGAATTATGTTGTGATAAACATTCAAATGCATAAATGATTTATATTTCTTTGGATAGATACCCAGTAGTGGAATTGCTAGATCAAATGGTAGGCCTACTTTTAGCTCTTTGAGGAATCTTCATACCGTTTTTCACAGGGGTTGGGCTAGTTTGCAGTACCACCAATAGGGTATAAGTGTTCCTTTTTCTCTATATCCAAGCCAGCATGGTTTTTGGTTTTTTTTTTTTGACTTTTTAATAATGGCCATTCTTACAGGGGTAAGGTGGCATCTCATTGTAGTTTTAATTTACATTTTCCTGATGATTAGTGATGTTGAATATTTTTTCATATGTTTGTTGGCCATTTGTCTATCCTCTTTTGAAAAATTCTGTTCGTGTCTTTTGCCCACTCATTGATGGTTTTTTTTTTTTTTCTTATTGATTTGTTTGAGCTCTTTATAGATTCTGGATATTAGTTCTTTTGTCAGATGTATAGTTTGAGAATATTTTCTCCCATTCTGTAAGTTGCCTGTTTACTCTGTTGATTATTTCCTTTTCGGTGCAGAAACTTTTTAATTTAATTAAGTCTCATTTATTTATTTTTGTTGTTGCTGTGTTTGCCTTTGGGGTCTTAGTCATAAATTCTTTGTGTAGGCCTATGTCTAGAAAAAATTTTCCTATGTTTTGCTCTAGAATTGTTATGGTTTCATGCCTTATATTTAAGTCTTTAAAGCTCTTCCATCATCTGTGAAAGAAATCTTCAATATTAAATTCTCTCCCTTGAAATACCCAGAGTGGATTCTTTTTCCCTTACTGGACCCTAACTGCTTCACCCAGAAAAACCCAAAATGTACAAAAAAGTAAATCTTTTAGGCTAAATAATATTTTAAACAACTTAAACACTTGATACAGTGTAACTGGAAATTACTGGTATTAAATTTATCTTCTCCTCCCCCAAGCCCCAGTATTCATTTGGAATTCCATCTTTGTACATCTTTTCAGCTAAAAATGTGAAATAAAAGTAGTTCTAGTTTATATTTTAATATAAATTCCACTGAAATTGAAATCTTAAAATGGAAGTCACAATATTAATGGGAAGAGGAATTTGAGGGTAAACCAGAAAGCCCAGACTTAAAGCTCCACTGCATCTTCTATCATGAAGACTGACACATTATTTCAAGTAGAAAGTGTTTAGATGTTGACCAAATGGTCCTAAGCAGTTCTAAAATACCTTGGATTCAGGCAAATAGCAAAAAAACCTTCCCCCCCCCAAAAAAAAAACATTTTCGGAAATTTAAGAATCCAAATATGTTTTAAATAAAATGCCTTTATGCTTCAAATTTAATTATGTTTAAAACTTTTTGAGCTTTCTTATAGATAACTTGAGGACTTAAGTTTCTTAACAATCTTTAAAACAGCATATTTTAAAAGAAATTTACATTTTCTAGTATAAAATCACAAGGAAAACTACTGGCATTAAGCCAACAATCCTACAGCTTATGGTCCAGGAGATGTGGAATACTGAAATTAGCAAAACTATGTTCTTCAAACTAAACTTAGTGAAGTGATCACTTTTTTTTTCACACCATGTACAAACAGTCAAAAGTCATCAAAGGTGGATTCACCTTGAGCCCATATAAGGGGAAAATTATTGGAGGTCTCCTCAAATACTGTCATAACAAAGCTAAGGCAAGGAACTCACAATGCACACAAGCATTGAAAGCTATTTTTCATCCACCCTTAAGGTTTCTGTCTCTCAGCCTTCTCAGAACAATTGCTCGCTTCACAGGGTGCTTCCTGGCTGTTACCTAAATGACTCTGTGCTCTGAAAGCCCTTCCCTAGCCCTCTGACAGCAGAAGGAATACTAGGGATAGAACTAAAGAAGTCAGGGGCCATGAGGACAAAGTGGAAGAAAGACATCCTGGTTCCTTACTCTCCTGTTCTCCAATGCTTTCCAGTATAGCCTGGATAAGGGGGATACTGAGTCTCATTCTAAAAGGGACATCACTTACTTTGTCTCCCCACTCTGGGAACCAGATTCTTGTCTGCACCTGTCTGCTAAATCCTCCAATCTGACATATCTACTGTGAAAGCTATCAGAAAGTGGTATTTAGAGACTGGATCTCACTCTGTTGCCCAGGCTAGAGCGTAGTGGCCTGATCATAGCTCACTGTAATCTCCAGCTCCTGAGCTCAAGGGTTCCCCCACCTCAGCCTCCCAAAGCACTGGGATTACAGGTGTAATCCCACACCCAGCCTAATTCCTGAATTTTTGTTAAAAGAAGTTTAGGTGAGAATTTCCTAACTCTTCTTATGGTCTGTTAAACAGTGGAAATCTGTACAGTGCATAGAAACTCCTTCTGTTGCATCCCAGGGAAATAATGATCCAGCCTTGTTTTCGTACCTCCAATGCTGCAGAGCCCACCCACTGCCAAGGCAGCCCATTTCATTGCTAGGCAGGGCTGATATTTGAAAGTACTTTCTTTGGCTGAACCAAATTATCTCCGTTACTTTTAATAGGTACCATTTATAGAGCCATAATGATGTACCAGATATTGTTACTTCATACATTTCTAACCAAACCTCACAAAAGCCCTTCAAAGTAGTCATTCTGCCACTTCCTGGTTAAGGAAAATAAAGTTTGGGAAGTTTAAATTACCTGCCTAAGATCACAGCAATGTTGGCCTTTGCACCACTCTGGTTTTCCCTAACATGCCATACTGCTTTCAACTGCCAAAGAAATTAAATTCTTGGAAACCCAAACATTTACTATTAAATGAAATGTCATCCTTTAAAGTGTCATACTTTTGGGATGTTTACATATGCCCTCTCTCCCAACATCTGGAATAGCTGCTTTTAGGCAACAGGACAATGATTTTTTTCCTCACAGTAAATCTGTGTGGCTTGGAAGAGACAGACAAGTACCTGAGTATTAAAATATGTCTGTATGAATAAGGCTACATGTGTCCCTCTTCTCACGTATGTACAAACATGTGCACACACATACACACACACCTAAACATCTCCACAAACAGCAAGAATTAGGAAGACCTGATTTTTCATCCCCATGTAAGTAACTGAGGTTTCCCCCACCTACTTTCCATGGGAAGAGCCAGAATAAACTTCAAAGCTGGCAGTAGGAGGAAGAAGATAGATTGGAGAGGACGTGAAGAGGAAAGCATTGCAACGCGAGGCTCTTGTATACCAACACCCACTGCCAGGTGGCTAGGCATCCCCCCAAAAGCCAAAAGATTCCCCCACCCCACAAAAGCCACAAGGTCTGGGGGAGAGCGCAAGGCTGAATAGGGCCAGATTCTTGCCCCTAAGGGAGCCACGATCAAGTGGGAAACACGAATGAACAACTCCACTAAGAGGGAGCGCACTCCAACCAATTGCTTTCATCACTGTTAACAGGGTGCGCCTTAGCAGAGCGGTTAGAAGCAAAAACGCTGGGTTTGAAACCTCGCTCTGCCTCGGGGCTGTCCTGTCCTCCCACGGAAGAGAACTGCTGACCCACTCTGCTGGTCAAGCTGTGGTTCCTAAGCTAGAGCCTTCTTATAAACTGGTTCAAAATGTGGTTTGTGAGTCCAAATGAAGCTTAAGAAAGCCACCGTGTAGGTGATTTCTAAACTATATGACTGTCATTTGGCATATTATTATTAGCAAAATCATAAAATATGTCAGTCCTTCTCAATCTTCAAACCCATGTAACTTCCAGAAGTTCAGCATTCACCTGAAACCCACAACAACATGAAAGTCCGAGATCTGACATCTCAAGTGCCAAAGTGAGGGTGATCAACTGTCCCTGTTTGCTCTGGACTCAGGGTTTTCCTGGGACGTGGAAACTTCGGTGCCAAAGTCAGGACAGTCTCGAGCAAAACAGCACAGTTGGTCAACCTACCAAGGTCACCGCTTGATTTAGCAGCAGACTCAGGCCCCTTCTGTGTATGCTGATCCACACCTCCCACTCAGGCTTATAAAAGAGGACCAGGGAACCCACTCAGGCACACTCAGAAACAAACCAACTTATCAAATAAGGGAAAATGGAAGAGGCGAGTAATATTGGTGCCAGGGGACACCTCAGAAGAAACATTTATTGCCAGAGCCCTCCCACACACAGAGGAGAGAGCCCTGCCATGGGACCCGATTGATCCAGTGACATTCCCTTAGCTTCAATATACAGCAGCAATACATTTTTACGAAGCTGCAACCTTCTCTTCTAAAATGAAAATACAATAATAAATTACTGAGAATTTAAGCATATATATCATTCTAGGGCACAATTTTGAAACACACTTACTTTGTGTCCAGAGAACACTGCAAAGGCAAATTAAATAACTGTCAAAGATGAATATATAAATATTCATTCCTTTGGCAAAATGTATGTTGAGGGCCTACTACATGCAAGACTCCATGGGGGTCTCTGGGGACCCACAGAGATGGGAAGGACTCAATCCTTGTCTGTTAGACGTCTTATTTAAATCCTCCACTATGTTCCTTACATCTGCTTCCTAGTTTGGGGCTACTCTAACTTGTAGACTTGTAGACTTGTTCTCCAGGGCTTGGGCCATGCACAGAAAACATTCAGTAATTCAATTGCCTCATTTACCATTGCTCCCTGAAGAAGAAACCACAGCCAATGAATTTTTAATGCATTCAACTTACATTTTCTTCATCGGGAGCTTATTTCTGTCCACCAATGTAGCGTAGGCATCAGGTAGCACAGACATATCAAAGACAAACGAAGGTGGAAACCCCAATAGGAGGAAAATTATTGTTTTAGCCATTACCTAGCACTTCTTGTATTGACTCAGTACTGAAACCATTTTTCCCCTCCTAATTCATTATCATTACCTTAGCTCTAAAGTCTTTATGGCTTTGTTCTGCACCTGGAGTAGCAGCCACCCTCTCTGAATTCCGGCGGGGAAACTGCAAGTGGACCCAACACCACCGATCAGAATAACACGTTCCTGTCTGTTATCTGACATCCCCCCCTTTTCAGCTAAACTCAGCTGCCACTCCATTGTTTTAGCTGATGATGCCTGACAGGGGAGATGACTGATTCAAACGACAGAAGGGATTTCAATAGAGAGAGAAGCCTGTTTCAGCCCCGGCCTGTCTGCTCCAGTAAATCTCCAGTTTTATCAGCTAGGCGCAACCGGCTCATTTCGAGGAGATCGGTGGCAGTCCATCTCTTTAGAGTCCCTTGTCAGGGAAGCCTTCAGGTGCTGCAACATGCCAGGTTTGATATGAGTCAAACCTGGTGTGAACGAGGATTAACCTATAAGATTTCGTGAGACTCCCTTCAAGTATATTGCAGGCAGAGACGGGAGAAACTATAAACTCGAATAAACAAGGTAAAGTTTTCTGTGTTCCTCTGTGGCGTGCATCTCATTTGCATTCCTTCAGCAGTTTGAATAAACATAACCACTGACCCGGGCGGCTCTAGCTGAGAGAGCCCAGAGCCCGCACACTGCACGGGGAGGAATAATTTCAGCGTCGTGGTGGCAAAACTGGACAGCCTGTCAGAGACATGAAAACGGCTTTTGAAATCTGCATGTCTATGTGAAGGTATAAAATATTCATACCTCAGATTAAAATATTTTATTGAATTAATATTGATTTACTATTAATTTTTAAATAGATTCATATTTCATGAGGCACTCACAATGAACCCACCAATTGGGCCTCAGTCAGTGAAACCAATTACACAAATCGTTAAGGAAGCAACCAAGAAAGCGACTCTCGACGCCTGGGGAGAGACGGAAAGAATGTGAAAATCTGGCTTTACGATAAAATAAACACACTGTCCATACAGTGACCGAAGAAAATACCTCATCACCCTGCTCACTTTTATACAGCTTTTTTCTTTTTAATGTATGGCAGTGGGGGTATCCCTCAGCCAGTTTTTTTTTTTTTTTTTTAAGATATCTATGTTTGGCCTCACGTGTGAACACTTCACTGTGGTGACATGTTTTTTTCAACACCGCAATTAATTCTTCCGTTCCAAGAGGAAAATGTAATAATAGTAGCTACTGAGAAGCGAAGCTTCCTTAAGAGTTCCCTCCCTCTAGTATTGGGCAAAGCCCTTCAGGAAAGTGCTGACAGCTAAAAACAAAAGACATTGATTGCTGTGCTCAATTAGCATCTCCAGACACAAAGCAATGGCGGGGAAGATGAGGATTCCCAAGTGCTTTCGTACATGTTCTATTTCAATCCGAGTCCAGAAAATTAACTTTTCCCCCCTCGACTCTCCTATCATGCTTTCCATAATCATACCTGTATTTTTGTTTGAAAACTCCTGTCGCCATCATTTCATTGAGTTCCCTTTTGGTAGGAAAATGTTTTCTAATTTATATGAGGCGTTTTTATAGCCTCGGCAACAGACTAGGCTCATCTTTATTCATCCTCCCATTCTTTTTATATCTCATTCATGGTTTCCTTTTCTTATTCAACCATTCTAAACTGGGCCACCCTTGCTCAGTTTATCGCAGCCGGTTCTTTTTTTGCACAAAATACAAGTATGTACAGTTACAGGACAAAATAAGGGTTATTCTTCACTTTGAGATGAAAGGCTTTACTGTGTGCAAGAAGATTTTAAAAGGCACGGGAAGCGGAGGGAGATGCCAGACTGGGTTAGGATAGCCGCACGGGGCTCACATGATGCCCAGGGTCTCCTAATTAGATAAAGCCATTGTTTAGATTCAGACAATACCTGTTTACAGTTCAATAAACAACTTGTCACAGTTGCTTGCTCAAAGCAGACCTAGATGTCAATGCAAACAGTTAGTACAGAAGTAGTGAAATAAATTGGTCTCCTGAGTAAATAAATTGAGCAGCAATGTGAAACTGCCTCATCAGTACTGAGGAAGATAATCATTCATAGAGGTTTAAAATGGCGTTTCGTAAGTATTGACATTTAGAGAAATGTCTTTCCCCATCTAAATGACTACCCCCACCCCTTTTCCTATTTCCACCAGCCACTAAAAAAAATAAAAATAATAATAAAATAAAAAGAGAGGATAAAGTATTTCTGGGGTCATTCCATTGGAGTTTTATAATGCTTTGTATACAAACTTTAGTAAACATCTAAAAGATACCTGGTCTTGAATATAAATTATGACAAGTAAGGCACCTGCCTTCAAGGATTTTCCGTCTATCATCACAGAATGGGAGCAGACAAAAAGATAAGACCAGTGGAAAGGTCATTTGGCTAAATGCCCAGCTTTTGTTTTTGTTGTTCCTTTTTGATGCCTAAGGAAGAGAAAAGCAGTAAAAGAAAGAACAGAGTGGAGGTGTGTGCTTAGAAATCATTGTCAGAGACAGGAAGCAAGGACAGTGGGAAAAAAAAAATGAGGTGACACTGTTTGGTGATTTCTTTTATGAGGATAATGACTGCACATGGTGGTATTCCCTTTCCCAAGGATCTTTGAAAGAAAGTGTCTGTTCTGGGAGATGTAACTGAATGCAAGGATTTTACAATAAATTGTTATACATCCAAATAGAGAAATCACAGAGACCTTGTCAGAGACCCCCACACATGCAAACACTAGGAAGCAGAGTGGCACACTCCAGTTCCTTCGATGTTGTAAGAGAACAAGGTGCCAGCATATTTAAGCCCTCATGATAGTATAGAATGTACACCGGCATGGGAGAGGGCCAGGAGGGCACATTTTAACCCAAAGGCACTCAACCAACTGAGCTGGAATTACCTCGGCAGCTGGGAGAGGGAGAGGCAAAGTTCGAAATATTTAATAGAAATCGGAAGTCTGTCCCTACTACATTCTTCTCTTCTTCCTTCTTTTTTTAACCCCACCTTTATGCTCCACTCCACAGAGCCAAAGCAAAAGAGCTCTTGCCCCCAAAATGGTAGCGGACACATCCCAATTAGACTCATTTCGCCATCTCAACTCACTTTACCTGCCCATTATCAAAAGCTTGCTGAATTCTGCCAGTATGAATAACATTTATTTTCCTTTAACACAGAGTTTTTAAAATGTGCACTTGGAGTTTACAGCAACAGAAGCCTTTTTTGAACCAAGAAAATAAAACTGGAGTGCGGTCAATACTTTCATAAGCCCCAATGATCCTTTCTCAAGATGAATATTTAACATCTGCCCTTGTAACTCAAGCTCCCTGTATTCCAGGCTCTTTATAACCACACCTGCATTTTCAAATGCCGTTCACAAGCTGACTGTAAGATTTCTTCCACTGGCATTTATGCTGTGGTCACAGGCCTGAGAGCACATAATGCCAGGATTACTGTTGACCTGCCCTCCATGGAAATCTGAGCTCAGTGGTGTCTTTATAAAATGTTAGCTTTCAAGACTACTCTAGACAAAATTGGCAGTGGATGTAGTTTTTCACCTCTATCCCCTGTTTCTGTGTTCTGAGACAAAATCTCATTTATTCCATACTTCTTAGAAGAGTCCAGTGCTCTTCGTCTTCTCCCCTTTTAGAGGCTTTTCTTGGGTGAAGGCTCAGCAGTGCAGAGAGAAAAGGGAAGGAATTAGGAAGAAAAACACCAGGTTGCAGTCACATCCCTTAATGGCCGTGTGACCTTGTTCAAGCCACAGAAACCCACCAGCTCAAGTTCCTCATATGTTAAACAGGAGTAATAAAATGATTTTTTTTGCCAAGGAGGGTGCATGTGTTACAGTTACAAAATAAAGTGTTGTAAAACTTAGAGGGCCAATCAGGTGCTATTTTCACAAATGATTATTTATTCACTCAAAAATTTAATTGAACATCTACTATGTTTGATGCTGGACATGGTGATAAAGATGAGGTCTCTGCCCTTGGAGACAGTCCGTTAGAGAATGTCATGGAAAGAATAATATTTATAGCATTAGAGTAGAACTATAACAGAGGTATTAATTAAGTGTTGGGGGTCATAGATATGGAAGTAATTCATTATTTTGAAGGAAAGTCATGTCAACTGTGTTATTATTAAAATATACATAATGGACAAAATACTAAGTCCTACCACCTCCTAGGGGAATATAGATTTTAACTGCAGTCAGATTCTGAAGCTCAATTGAATGCTTCAATTTTAAGTCTTAAACCAGTGAAGAGAAGAAGTGAAGGAGGACCGTCAGGCCCTCACCAGCTCCTGTCCAGCGCCTTCGAGTCACGGGGAGATGGTCACTTCAGCTAAGGCAGACTTTTCCTGTTTTTAACCATGGAATTGATTGGTTAGAAGCACCTTAAGTCATTTTTCACTATTCCCCTTTCTCCAGCTACATTTTTTGGATCTTGATTCAAACATACTAACTGAAAAAAAATCTGCTTCAGATGATGAACCAATTTCTAGTTTAGAGGTTTAGGAAGTCCTTCAGGGAAGATATCTGAGCTCACTCTTCCTCAGTTCACCCCTATATGCTGATGACCCCCAAACTCTGCTTATCCACAAACACCTTCGGAAGGCGCTCACCAGTGCCTGTGAGGTTAACTACCACCACCCCTGCTAGTGCATGCTACATGTGGATCTCTAGCCAGCTCACACAGCCGACTCCAAAACCAAGCTCACTTCTAAGACCGCAAATCCGCTCTCCTTCTGTGTTTCCTTATCTCTGTAGAAGACACCACCACCTACTCCGTTACTCAAGCCAGAAATCAAAAAGTCATTCTTTAATCCTCCCTTTATCTTACCTCCCTCTGTCTCCCAGACACGTTAACTAAGCCTTGTCAATTTCGTGTCCTTACCATCTCTCATACTTACACTCTCTTCTCCTTTCTCCTTTGATCGCCAGAGCTCAGCCTGCATCACCTTTTATCTAAACTCGGAAATAGCCACCTAACTGTCTCTCAAGCTCTAATCTCATTTCCTCTAATTCATTTTCCAAATGCTACCAAAGTGACAGTGATCTTTAAAAGCCAAGAGAGATCATGCAACCCTCCTTCTTAAAATCCTTCAAAGGCTTTCCATAGTTCACAGAAGAAAGAGCAAAATTCTTAAAATGACATAGAAGACCCTAAATTATCTGGCCTAGCAGTTGTCTTGACCTCAAAATTCTTACAACTCTCTGACTCTTCCACAAGGTTTCATAACTTCCTGCCTTTGCTCTCACTGGATCCCTTTTTCTGAAAAGGCTGCCTTCTAGCCCCAGCCTCTTGTCCTAACAAATACCTACTCATTTGCCAAGACTCAATTCCAGACACCCCCTTCTCTAGGAATTTTTTATATATCTTACCAGACTCCTGAGATAGAATTGACCAATCCCTCCTTTGTTCTCTCCCCTGCACTTTGTCCAGATATCGAAAACATGTTTCCCTCCTACTGGACAGAAAGCTTCTCAATAACAAGGTCCACACCAGTTGATTTCATATACCCAGAACCTAGCATGGTATCTGGCACACATCTGGCACTCAATGTTGAATGAATGAATGAATGAATGAATGATGTAACCTATTCCAGGAAAAGGAGTTTCATGTATCTCAAATGTCTAGAATATTTGTCTCAAGAAATGTTTGTTGAATGAATAAATAAGTGAATCCTCTCATTCTTTGGCAGTGAACTGGAGATCTGTTCACTGTTTTCAATGTAATCTTTCTTTATATATATTTGCCCTAATATAGCAATGCCCACAGCAGGGTAAGGCAGTCTGTATTATACCACTATCAAATGCTAGCACAGATATGAGATATCCTTGCTGGCTAATCCTTTCATCACTGAAAGCTCCTTGGAAGCTTCCTTCTTAGTGTCAACCTTCTAAAATGCACTCCTAATGACTTAAAACTCAAAACTGCTTAATTTTTTAATTAATCTGCTGGACAATAACCAGCAGGGAAACCAAGGCAGGGAAAATTCTGACCCAGGGAGAAAACATCACACAAAATCTATTTCCAGTAGTTTGGATTTCTGAGATTTACATAAAATTCAGGGCTAACCTTATAAAAGTGCCTAATAGACATAATTTCTAGAGGTGGGATGAAGTATCAAATATTTCCTACTACTGGCACACTAGAATGCTGAGATTTCTATTAGAAAATGATAACCTTTGGCTTTTCAGTCTTTAAGAGAATCCTTTTAAAATGCAAATACTCCTAGGTAGAAGCAAGGTTGGTATCTGGCCTGTACACATGATCTATAAGGACGGGGTGGTTGTTTATGACTGGCATTGGTTTTGATTATTCAGTGCTAGTTTATTACCAGATGTTAAATATATAGCCTATTAGTGCAGCCCAGAAGGAACCCCACCTTGAGCTTCATCTTCATAGATTTGGAACTGAAAGGCCTTTATAGATCATCTAGTTCTATTCCTACATTACGCTTAAGAGATTCATTTGTTTATGCATATATTTACACATTCATTCATTCAACCAACATTTACTGAAGACTTGCTATATGCCAAACACTCCTCTAGGAACTTGGGACATAGAAATAAACTAAGCAGGTGAAATCTAAGCCTTCCATATGGCTTACAAGCTAATGGGGAAGGATAGACAATCAACAACATATAAGAAAATGTATTTTTTTAACCTGGTTGCTTGGATTTGTCAAACGGTGATTAATGCAATGAATAAAAATGTAATAAGGAAGAGGAACAGAACATGCTAGGAAGAAAGTTGAGGTGGTTGCAGCTTTAATATCAGTGATCGGGGAGGTCCTGACTGAGAAGGTGACATTGAAGAGAAGACTTGAAGGAGGGAAAGAAGGAAACTGTGCAAATATCTGAACAAAAGGAGTATCCTAGGAAGAAAGAAAAGCAAGCACAAAGATCAAGAATTTGTCAGGTTTTTTTAAAAAAAAAAAAGAAAAGAAAAGAAAAAGAACAAGGATGGGGGGAGGCAATTGGAAGGTTCGAGCAGAAGAATGACATGCTCTGCTTACAGTCTTAAAGGATCACTGCTGCCATGTGGTGAACAGACTGAAGTTGGGGAGGCTAGCAGCGGATAAAACAGGCAGGTTATTGCATTAATCAAGGTGAGTGACGATAATGGCGTGGAATAGGAGGCAGTGGTAGGGGCTGATGAGAGGTGGCCAGATTCTAGACATATTTCAGCAATCGAGCCAACAGGATTTGCTAGTAGGTTGGTTATGAGGAAAAAGAAAAAGAAAAACAAAGAAGACAAGAATAACTCTGAGGCTTTTTTTGGCCTGAGCAACTGGAAGGATGGTGTTTTCATCAACTGAAATGGGAAGACTGAGGACAAAGCAAGTTTGGGGGAGTGGTGATGATCAGGAGCTCAGTTTGGGGCATTTTGAATGTGAAGTACCTGTTAGATATCCAAAGAGAGGCAGTGACTAGTCAGTCAAATGGGCAGATGTGGAAGTGGCTACTCAAAGAAGTTGTGACTTCTATCAGGTTACCCAATCACAAAGGCACCATCAGAGTGGGATGTAAACCAGCACCTGGGAAACAAGAAGGAAGATCTCTAAAAGGAAAAGTAAGACAGAGACAAAGACAAGATCTGCCTTCCTCACAATTCGACCAGGAAAAAGGAAGACAGACTAGATGAGAGCTCATAAATCAAAAGAGAAATTTTAAAATGCTACCCAATTACTAGTTTCTAATATTCATTTTTCATTAAATTCTGATTGTGCATGCTTAATTTATTTTATCCTCAAACATTCTTTAAACAGAAGTCTGGTGAGAATGGAAAGAGAGAGAACGGGTGGGAGCTGACATGGCAAAAATCTAGGTAACCTGCTCTGCCCACATCAGCTGCAGACACTCCTCAGATACCAAATCTCAGAGCACCTTAGAGTTACTGTGGCAGCTCTCAAGTTTAGATTGGGAACAGAACTTGTTTAGGATATGCAAAGCAGCTGGGATTAGATGGCTGGTTGGCAGAGGGGGTTAAAAAAATTGCCATTTGGGGCTCTTTGTTCAAAGAATACCTAGAGAAGGGTGAGGTTCTGGACTACTCACATGATGACAATATTCTTTTGCGGAGATCTAAAAGAGTGCCCAATTCACAAGCTTCTCCAAAGCCACTAACCTTCAAGAAGTCACTTGGCCATCTCTGGCATGGGGCAAACCTTATGAAACCAATTGTTAACTGGGGCATATTTACCAGGTTTGCCAAGATAACAGGGAAGAGGGGAATAAAGAGAGAGTGGACCATTATCAGTGACCTGATGGACACTTCCAAGTTTCCAGCCTACGTACAGCCTCCATTCCCACACAGCCAACTGGCCATCAGGAGTCTGAAATAGATGA
Source organism: Propithecus coquereli (assembly GCF_000956105.1). NCBI lineage: Eukaryota > Metazoa > Chordata > Mammalia > Primates > Indriidae > Propithecus > Propithecus coquereli. The sequence continues at coordinate 4,030,742 of NW_012153062.1, forward strand.
TGATTTCAGATGATTTCAACTTTTTAAGCCTTTATCTCTTTAAAATTCATCCGTCACAAATCTGCACATCTTGGATACCTTTAAAATAACGGAGTATTCAATTCATACCAGGTACCACCACTTACAAGGAAGAGGTAGTGCACAGATCTGGGCCAGGAATGACGGCCCTCATAGTTCAAGGGGAAGAATTAAAAAGGGTGATTTGAGAAGTAGTGTCTGCAAGAAAAACATAACACAAACTGGGTTGTGCCAGTTGGTTACCTATTGTCTCTCAGAACCAAGTCAACCCATCCATACTCTGCTCCTTTGCACTATATTTTCCATATTCTCTTGCCAGATGGCTTCCTGTTAGTTACTGTGTCAATGAAAGGCAGTAGTGTGCAATTGAAAGGCAGGAGGAGGGAAGAATGAACTCTCTTTCTATTTACATTTGCTGCACATTTTTCTCCAGCAGCAGAAAATAGCTACAGTACAATGATGCTACACCCCTCAGAGGCACAACCGCCAGGTGGCTGTGCTCCTTCAGTGACAGAATACCAGTGACACCAGTCCCTTTTCACAGAGCACTAGCCTCATACCATCTCTCCCTCAGAGGTCTGCACACCAGTGAAGTGGCAGCCTCCTTGGAGATCCACCCAACAGCCGCGTGATATTCGTCACTCAGAGGTCAAAGCTCTGGCCACACGGACCAGTCCTCTGAGCTCCTGGGTATACCAGCACCCTTGTGTTCCTTCAACCCCAGCAGTAGCTGCTTTCTACAGGTACGGACCTTGGGCTTACCTTGGCATTCTCTTTCTGCTTTTTCAGCCTCCCAATACCAGCGTGATGGTTTTAAGATGCATCACAAGTTCTTCAACATTCTTCTCTCCAGAAGGTAGACCCTAATTCCTCTCTCCTTGAGTGCAGGCTAGACTTAGTAACTCCCTTCTGATGAGTACAATGTGATGGAAATGATAGTATGTGACTATGTCATAAAAATATCGCAGCTTCCTTCTACTCTCTCTTTCATAGATCACTGTCTCAGGGGGAAGCCAACTGCTATGTCATGAGGACACTCAACAGCCCCGGAGAAAGGCCCATGTGGTGAGGGGCTGAATGAGTGAGCCCTCTTGGAAGCAGATCCTCCATCTCTAGCCAACCCTTCAGATGACTCCAATCTCATCCGACAGCTTGACTACAACATGATGAGAGATTCTAAGCTGCACCTGGATTCCTGAACCTCAGTAACTGTGAGATAATTAAGGTCTGTTGTTTTAAGCCTCTAAGTTTTGAGGTAAAAGTAACCAATTCCTTCTATTAAAGTCCTCCTTTGAAGTGTCGATCATAATTTATTGCTGGATTTTGATTGATAGAATACTTGGTACCATGAGTGCTCCCATAAAACTAACCCTCAAGTATAGGATTCTGGAATTGGGTTACTTACGTCTTTAACTTTGAACATAGCTATCATCTCCTTGCCCATAATAAATGGGATACTGTTAATCTGTAGCAAGCAATGGTATCAAGATGACTTCGATTATTACCTGAGGCTGCTTGGGATGAATTGCCTATTGAAGGCAAGACTTTGAGTGACAAAGTGGCTGAAGAATTAGACGGTTACAGTAATAAATGCACCCATAAGAACTGGGCTGAGCTTTCTCTGAGATCAAGTCACAGAGGACCAGAAAGTTTCTTTGGTAGCCATAAAAGAACTTGTTACTTTCTGGAGTCATAAGGCACATATGACAAAAAATCAAACCCAAAATATAATTATGTAAATCGTAGGATTACAATATATTAAATGAGATGAATTTACAGATGGATCACATTTCTACGTGAAAGTTCAGACACTGTTTGGAAGGCATGGATGTCTGAGACTGGGAAGGAAGAAATTCTGTTCGACTCAGACAAGGTTGAGTATTTTTAATCTAATATCCCTGAGCCTCACCTGCCAGCAGAAGCAGTCCCCTACATTTTCAAAAGAGTAGCCTTCCCTTCCTTGATACCCTTGATAACCTCACGTAAGGCTGCTGCCTTCAAAGAGGATATCTATTCTCCCTATCACCTCCCACTGCCTAAAGACATATAATTAGAGTCAGAGCTTAACATGCCCCAGGGAAGCAAGTGACAAGTCATATCTGGGAGAAGAGAGTTCATACTCCAAAAGAATTGCAAAATGTTGAATATGTACATTAGTAGAAACTTGGAGAATAGATTGAGAGCAGATTCTAGGGGTAGTAGACCCACAAGGAAAAAATACAATGGTAGGTCAAATCAAATGTATCATTATGGTTTAACTTTCCAGAAAATGAAGTAATTGTGAGGGGTTGCAACAGGTTGGCTGAGTATCTGAAATATGGACTCAGGGTGCCCTAGTTCAATGAGGATGAGATGCCAGAACTTCCTTGGCATAAAATAGAAGAAAGGAACAAAAGCTTGGAAAGATAGAACATTGCAGAGAACCTTAATACTCATCCCCACCATGTTCCTTGAGAAAGTCCAGAGTATACTCATTATACTAAGGCATTGAGCTACACATTAATGAAGGGGGCACTAACCTTCTAAAAGAGCCCTGTAGTGGGTGGCTGTCTTCTGTCAGCTACGGGTGATGATGGGAAATACCACCATTAAAATGGGCTTCCTGATTTTAAAGTGGATGGTAGAATTCTGGAATTGTAGGGGCCAAATAATAGCATTTAATCACTAAAGACAAGGTAAGCATAATTACCACAATGAGCAATCATGTTTGACCTGCAGGTATCTTCAATATTGGCTAATTGATTACAATGTTTCAATAAAAAAAAGGCAGCCTACTAAATAATTACATGTGTAATATAATTACAAGCATAACTCTAGGTCTAATGAGCAGAGATCTGACTTGGATCACCACAATAGTGGAGCACATCTTTTCACCCCATTCGGCTCTAATCAAGTCCATAGGCTGAGTTCTTTGTCCTTTTGAAAAAGGTGCATTCAATACTGCCAAAATTATATTCTGGAATATTCCTCTAAGCCTTCAACAAGGGTGGGGCCAATTTAATTCTCTTTTTTGGCCTATGTAAAAGACAGATCAATCATGGGTTGTTGTAAATTTGTTCAGCGACAATTCCAATTGCAGCCATTGCTACAGCTATAGCATCTTTAAAGAGGTAAATTAATACAGCCTCTGGATTCTGGTATGTAGCTATTGATCTGGCAAATGCCTTTTTATCACTATCAAATTGCACATCCCACCACAAGCAGTTTGTTTTCACCTAGCATGGATAGCAATGCACCATCATGATCTTGCTTCAGGACAAACTCTTCTAACATCTGACATGATATAGCCCACAGAGATCTTGGTCATCTTTACATTTTACAGAATGTCAACTACATTGATGAAATCATGCTTATGAGTGGACACTGGCAGGAAACTTCCATGTCTTAGCAACATGCATCCCAGAAAGTAGGACATAAACCTCAAAAAATTTCATAGATCTGCAATCTAATTAAGTCTTTTAGATATCCAACTTGCCTACTGGTACCATTGACCATAGACAATATGTCAAGCAGGAGGTCTGAAATAGATCAAATCAAGCAAGTGATTTCAATTAGCCAAGCTTCCATCCTATTAAAATTTGTCTCAGTTCATTTGAAGTGCTATAACTAAATACCTTGGACTGAGAAATTTATAAATAATATCAATTTATTTCTCATAGTTCTGGAGGCTGGGAATTCCAAGATTAAGACACCAGCAGTAGATTCAATGTCTGGTAAGGGCTCACTATCTAATTTCAAGATGGTATTTTGCTGCTGCATTCTCACATAGCAGAGGGGTAGAAAGGCAAAAGGGACAAACTCTTTTATAAAGGCACTATCCCACCCATAAGGGCAGAGCGATCATGGCCTAATCACCTCTTAAAAGCCCCATCTCTTGATACTATTGCACTGGGGATTAAGATTCAACACGAATTTTGGAGGGACACAAACATTCAAACCATAGCAAAATCCATATATCACAAATCTGCCTATCTTGGACATCTTCTATATAAAGAGTGGGTAAATAATTCCTTCTAAATACCAAACATTTGCTGGACTGCATATGATTTGCAGTCATTTGCAATGAGTCATTTGCAGTCACTCAAGTTCCTGGACTGCATATGATTTGCCCTCATGTTGCAATGCATAGGATTAAGAAAGGTGATTTGAGAGGTAAGCTGGGGGGATGAGGATGTACCAACCAAGCAAAACAAGGTACAAAGAGTGAGATCCTCCTACAAGCACTGTTTCCTCACATTCTCTCACTACTAATTAATCCCAACAATCTCTCTGGCTGTACCTGCACTCAGCATCAGAACTCTTCCAAGCACAGTGCACCAACCCTCTCCAGCAATCCAAACTTGCTCTTAACATAGAGTGAATCCATGTATATGTATTTCAAAACATGTACATGATAAATATATATAATTTTTACTTGTCAATAAAAAAGATAAATTTTAAAAATTAAAAAAAATTAATTATAAAATAGAGTGAATCTAGGCACAAGTTCATTGGATGGAAATCACAAAAACTGACTGAGAGAAAGAAGCAGCAAAGTGAAAGGTGAGAAGTGAAATATAAATATATCCAAGTAAAAAAAAAAGGGAGAGCCAGAGTATCTAGTGGAGTCAGGGAGAGAACTGTTCCAGGTATCTATTAGTTCTGACAGTGAATTAGGAAATTCCTTCTGAAGTAAGTCCATTTCCCTAACACCAAAGTGCTTCTAGGATAGAGGAACCTTGTCCTGAGAAGTTATGTGAGAGCTACTCATTAGTTTTCCCATTGCTACAGGGGCATGGTGGCTTTCTACAGACATCCCCACTTCTAAAGGATATCCAACCAGGAACTCACCTGGGCATCTAAGCACAGACACTGGAAATCTGTCTACTATCCTGCCCAAAATAATTAAGAATAATATTTAATGGCTGTCTAATTCACAGAGGCTTAGTAAGTTTCCATATTTAGAAAACAGAGCTTGCAAGCAAGTTAAGAAAGACTCTCAGCGAAAAGTAATGGATAAATGGAACAGTATTATTAGGAGAGATTATTAGGCTCTCTTTTTAAATAAACAGGCTTGAAATTGAGAAAATTGTAGATCATGGCTTTTTGTTTATCATATCCCAAAAAGGAACCAGCAGCAAACATTTTACATTAGAGGATCTCAATAAATGTCCGTTGAATTAAATTAAAGTTGGCAAAATATCAATCCTAAAATTTTTAATTTTTTTATTTCCCTTTTTCAATTTTTGTATGGTATTTCAGTTAATCAAGACATTAGAGCTTTTTACTTTTAAAATATCTTTCTTCAGTCAAAGCTAAGGAATAGACTGACTGACTAATTTCATTCTAATTCATGTCAGAAACAACACTCCTCTTGGAAATGAGAAGTAAGCAAGCACTGGTCTAAACAAATATAGTCTGCATTATTTTCAGCTGGCCCAGAGCTGGAACCACTAATGCCTGGTAGACACATATTAATTACTAGACTGCACATTTTCCTGGGAGCCTGTGGTCAGGTAGGCAGAGGGCTAGATGAAGACCCCACCGACTCAGCCACTCCACCCTGTCACAGTGGCCTCCTTCCGTTCCTCCCCACACCAAACGTGCTCCTACCTAAGATTTCTACACTTGCTGTTTCCTCAACCCCGAGCACCCTTTCCCCAGATAACCACATGGCTTGGCCTCTTTTTCCTTGAAGTCCTTTCTTCAAGTCACTTTCTGAATGAAGCCCTCTCTGGTCACCGTCTTTAACAGTTCAGTATCTCCTCCACTTAGTTTTCCTCAGCATGTATTACTATCTGGCATAGCCTGTGTTTTACCTTTTTCTTTCTATGGTCTATCTACTGGACTATAAACTCCACAGGACAGGGATAGTTCTATCATTACTCTATCTCCAGCCCTCAGAATGGTGTCTGGCATGTAGCAGACATTCAGTAAATACCTGTAGAAGGAATAAATGGACATACAATCATGATCAAAAACATGAATGAAAAATGTCAGGGCGACATCTTACATGGCCTTCAAATTTTCTCCCTTTCTTCCTGAGTCCAAGTGATATTTTACTGAGATCTTAAACATACTCTATTTTATAATTTTATTCCAAATATACCAAGCTTTTTGGGGAGGAGACAGACAGTCCTGATAAATTATGAATGCCCTAGGAAATTTCAAAAATTCTATTCCCTGTATTGTTCATAATACATTATACTTTGACATTTATAAAAATGAAAAACAAATAGAAATTAATCTCATCTTTAAAATATGAATCCTATAAATGTTATTAGACTATATT
>NW_012153062.1:4037974-4066061 GCF_000956105.1 Propithecus coquereli
AGTTCCTTTTCTTCTTCATATTTGAAGATCCTTTTTTACATATGACTTCCTAACATATGATATATTTTATTTATTAAACTTTTTTTGTCTATCAACAACCTAAAAAATGTAGGCTCAAAAAGATCAGGGATTTTTGTTATTAATGCTGTTTTATTTTCTTATGTATTCATCATTCATTCACTCACCACGAATGAATGAATGATGCTGTAAAAGTAGCTTCCAAGGTGCATAGATATACGTAGAAAGACTAATCCATAATCTTTGTGTAGCTACATAAAGATTAAGCATCATAAAATTTTCCTTAATTGCCTGGTTTAGACCAACTCTTCTTAGAAGATATAAAAGGGGTCCCTGGCTTTGAAAAGTTTATAAGTCTGTAAAGGGAATCAAAACTAGACCATGAAATAATTAAAGAATACAGAAACATAAAGTAAACCATGAAACTGTTACTTAGACCATCTGTACAGTTAAAGTTCACAGGAAAGAAAAATAGTAAAGCAATGTGACCTTCATGGAAAGCTTCATGGAGAAGATGAAATCTGAATCAGGACTTGAAGGATAAGAATAATTTCAGTAAGGAGAAAGAAAAGCAAACAGCTTAAACAAAGTTTCAAAATTATGATTTAGAATAAGATACAATAAGAAGATAAACTCAAAGAAAACCCAGGAATACACACTAAAGAAATTAAGGGACACTAAATTATGATGCATTCTGTCAGGCTCAGGATTCCTGTATTCATTGATTCATCAGAAAATATTTATGGAGGGTTTACTATATGCTAGGAATTATTCTAAGTGTTAAGGATCATAAAGTCAACAGAATAAATAAGGCCTTTGCCCTCATGAAGTTCATGTTCTGGTGGGAGAGATATATAAGAAACAGGTAAATAAATAAGATCATTTGGGGAACTTGAATGTTTTGAGAGACATAAAGCATATGAATGCCTGGGAAAGTTTAACATTTGATAGGGTAGTCAAAGAAGGCCTGAGGTGGCAACATTTGAGTTGAGTCCTTTCTGAGCATGGGAAAGTGGTGATTATTATAGTAGGCAGAGATTCCAACTAATTCATGGATACTGTTACTGAAAGCTCGGCCCTTGTCCTCAAGGCTGTATCAGAAGAACAAGAACAAGTGGTTTGAGGAGAAGGAAAGAGAAGTTTATTACTTTGCCAGCAAAGGAGCAAAATGGTGGACTCTCTCATTTCAAAATCCAAATTCCTGAACATAAGCAGAAATACAGAGCTTTTAAAGGGGGGCCCTCAGTTCCAGACTATTGTTAATGATTCTATTCATCCCATCTCTGCTGAAGAAGACAAAGACTTGACCTTCGCCCACCTGGAGGGCTGAGCCAGGCCTGGGATGGCTGATCTATCTCCTGTAACACAAAGAACAAAAGACATTACCCCTGCCTCTCCCACCCCCTCAGGCTTCAGTTCCCAAAAAGAGTGGGGGAAGTTTTAAAAAGACAGAAAACATCTTTTTGCCTTTTTTTCCAGGCCATTCCCTCTGTTACATATTCCCCACTCTCAATTTTACACTTCCATATCTATGGGAGGAGGGGCGACTACTCTGTTACAACATGAATACGGAAAGGGTATGGAGAAGTGAGGACTGAGAAAAAGGGTCCAAGGAAGCCACATCACAGACAATGAACAGAGAAAGTTATGGGTAGGCAAGGAACTGACCTGCATCCCAAAGGCCTAGAAAGTTCTAGCACACAGACATAGTAAGTATGAGAAAGATTGAATATGAAACAAGAACAAAAACTACAGGGATTAAATGAAACTCAGGAGACTGTTATAATCAATTCCAACCCACACTGAAAAAAATAATAGATAAAAGTTTTCCGAATTTGTTAAAAACCATAAACCCACAGATCCCAGGAGCTCAACAAAAACAATGCAAAAGAAACATGAAGAAAACCACACCAAGACACATTAAGTTGCTTTACAAAACTAGTGATAATGAGAAAATCTTAAGAGCAGCCAAAGAAAGAAAAGATACACTATATTCAGTGAAGGAAAAAAAGGAATTCACTTCTCACTGGAAACTTCGCAAGCCAAAGAATAGCGGGGAAATACTTTATAGTAAGAAAAAGAGAATGAAAAAAAAAAAACCTGTCAACCTAAATTCTTCGCTCAGCCAACTATCTTACAAAAATAATGGCAAAATAAATGCTGTTTAAGACACATGAAAGCAAATAAATTAAATGAAATGGATAAATTCCTTGAAAGACACAACATACCAAAGTTCACCCAAGAAGAAATAGATTAACTAAATAGCCTAATATGCATTTTAAAATTTTATAGTTAAAACCCTTCCCACAAGGACATATTTGGGCCCAGATGGCTCACCTGGTGAGTTCTGCCAATTATTTATGGAAGAAATAAAAATTTTACACAAACTCTCCTAGATAATAGGAAAGAGTACTACCCAATTCACTTTATGAGGCTAAAGGAAATCTGAATATTTTACTCCAAAATGTATTTCTTTGACACATTTTTAAGATAAATGCCACAGGTCCAGCAGACAGAAGTAAAGCTGTAAAGCTATCTTTTTGGGGGGGAAATTTGCATCTGTAGAGAATCTCCATTAATGCAGCCAGATCTTTCCTTAGAGGATCTAGGAAAGATTAACTGGTAGCGTGCCACCTTTAAAAGTCTGGAAAGAAACATTTACCATATATTCTCTCTGAGGGCTGCTGGTTATAAGATTTCATTTACATAACAAGACCACCTTTGCTAGCCAAGCCTCTTTCCTTCTTTCTCTCATAACCTGTCTTGCCACTAAAACCTGTTTTGCCTCAATGCAAGCCCCCATTCTTTATAAACTTCTGTTCTTCACTGGGAAGTTGAGTATTCATTCTGAAGGCTTCTGTGTATACGCATTAAGTAAATTTGTCTGCCCTTTTCTCCTATTAATCAATCTCTCTCATGTCAGTGATTTTTCAGTGAACCTTTAGAGGGCCAAAGGCCTTGTTTCCTACAAGGCCAATATTACCTTTAATACCAGAATCAGACAAAGACATTACAAGAAGACTACAGAACAAGACATCTAATAAACACAGATGCAAAAGTCCTAAACATAATTTTAACAAATTAAATGCAGCAATATATCAAAAGGATAGCACATCATGACCAAGAGGGATTCATCCCAGAATACAAGTTTGTTTTACTATTCAAAAAATCAATTAAGGTAATTCATCATATTTACCAACCAAAAAAGACAAATAGCAATCATCTTAATAGATGCAAGAAATGTTTTTGACAAAATCCTATACCAATTTGTAACCTACCCCCACTGAACAAATTTCAATGAGCCCTTTATAATGCTCTCTCTTAACTAACTACTTGATCTTTTGAGTTGTTTACCAGAAATGGTGAATTTTCTGAAAGAGAGGAGCTGAGATTCTGAAGGCCCCTGAGCAGACTTCCTGTGGCCAAGATTTTCCATCCCCCACAACCTGCTCCCAATCCACCCAGCCCCTTGTGAGATACCATGACCTGCCCCAAGGCCCTCCTTCAAAAGCCCATGATCTCCATTAATCATGGAGAGATGTATTCAAGGCAGCCTCTCCTGTTCTGGTAAGACATCTGTCATATTAAAAATTTCTTCCTTGGAAATCCTCATTGTCTCAGTAATTTGATCTTTGTGCAATAAGCAATAGGACCTAGAACAAAACCCTGTGTGGTGTGAACAGCAAATTCATGTTAAAAATTCTCAGTATTCTACAAATAGAAGGGAACTCTGTCATCTGATAAAGAGAATCTACAAAAAAAACTATAGGTTACACTGTGTTTAATGGTGAAAGACTAAATATTTCCCTAGGAACAAGAGAAGTATGTCCAATCTCAGTGCTTATATTCTTATATTGTACAGAAGATCAGAGATAGTGTATTAAGGCAAAAAAAAGAAAGAAAATACTAAAAATTAAAAAGGAAAGCTCTATTTTTACCTAAACGATATTGTTAACAAAAATAAAATTGTCAGGTCATAGTCTGTTCTGTGTTCTCACTTCTTGATGTGCTCTTGGCCAAAGAATGACCAGACACATCGAAAGTAAGGTAAGCATGAAAACGAGGTTTAGTAAAAGAAAACAAATTCTCAGAGACTAAAAAAAGGAAATGAAGTTTATTGAGGAAGGACAAGATAGGTTTACTGAGCAAGAGCAAGACACATTGACCACAGACGACAAACAGACTGCCTGTTGTAACAAAAAGGCCTTGATTATGATCTGGGGTCTTGTTTTATAATGTCTGGATGGGGCCCTCCTTGTGATTCAGACATCATCATCGAACCACTTTAATGGACAGTTGAGAGTTATATGACCTGAGTCTTACTGTGCATGTGGATTTCCCATGAGCCTCTTTGAAAGCTCATTCGGGGAGTGAACTGCAATGTAGATTTAAGCTAATGACATAATAATTAGCCTTGGATTGTTCTAGGTCACCTTCCAGACCCTATTGTACCTCTGCATTCTTTTGCAGTTGGTGTGCTAAGTTCTAATTGGCAGATTAGTAGGGTGTTCCCTCCTCACCCAGGTGTGGCAATTGCTTGAGGTGCCTGCCTTTGTCCCCAGGAGGAGCCAGAGGTCCCTCACTGAATACCTAACAAAATCTTAAGCCCCAGCCAACTGAATGGACTCCCTCTTGGCCAAGGGTACCAATCCTTAAAGCTGAATTGCCAGCCATGAGGAGAAGGGAAGTCAGACGAGCCTCGTTATGACCCATCCATTTTGGAGTTATCCTTTGTAACAAAAAGAAACAATCATTAACAGGCCTAAGGTCTTGCAAGACAAAGCTTAAACCACACCTGTAAATCATCAATTTATTTAACAGATCACTTACTTCAGTCTCTGTATATGTTAGGTGGCTTGTCTCTGATTAACAAACTTCCTTATCTTAATTTATAACATTCCTACCCTTTAGGCAAAATTCCATTTCTTTAATCAGTTACAAATCAAAGAATCTTTAAACCCACCTATAACCTATAAGCCCCTCCCCCACTTTGAGATGCGCCACTTTTTTGGGCCAAACCAATGTACACCTTGCATGTATTGATTTATGATTTTATATATAATTCCTGCCCCCATGAATATATAAAACCAAACTGTAACCAGACTACCTTGGGCACATTTTCTCAAGACCACTTGAAGGCATGTTTCCCTGGGCTATGGTCACACATGTGGCTCAGAATAAACCTCTTCAAGTTATTTTACAGAGTTTGGGGCGCTTTCTTTAAACCATTAACAATATAATCATCCATGTGGAAGAGTCTAGCAAATAGAATGAATAAGTAAGTTTAGTAAGTTCATAGGATAAAAAAATTAACATAAAGAATCTATTGTATTTCTATATACTAGCAGCAAATAATTGAAAATTGAAATGAAAGAAAACACTGTCACTTACAATAATTTAAAAATATGAACTATTTGGGGATAAATTTAACAAAATGTGTACAAGAAATATACCCTGGAAATCATAAAACCTTCCTGAGAGAAATTGAAATGATCTAAGTAAAAAGAGAGTGATATCACATTGATGGGTCAGAAGACTCAATATTAAGATGTCAGTTCTCTCCAAACTAATCTATAGATTCAACACAATCATACACATAATTCCGCTAGGCTTTTTTGTGGAAATTGAAAAGCTTTTTCTAAAACTTATATGGAAAATCAAAAAACTGAGAAGAATTTTGAAAAGAAGAAAGTTGCAAGATTCAAAATACCTGATTTCAAAATTTAACTTAAAGTTATTAATATAATAATCAAGACAGTGTAGTAGTGGTAGAGATAGGCATATAGATCAAAGAAACAAGAGTATGCAGAAGTAGACTCATTCATATATGGTCAATTGATTTTTGATAAAGGTAACAAAGTAATTTAATGGGAAAAGGACTGTCTTTTCAAATTATGCTAAAACTATTAGATATTCATGTATAAGAAAAAAGTAAATAAACCTTCACCCATAATGTATATCATACAAAAGAAAAATTAACTACAAATAGATAATAGACCTAAATGTAAGCATTAAAACTATAATATTCATAAAAAAACAACTTAAGAGAAAAATCAGCTGGGAACAGTGGCTCATGCCTGTAATCCCAGCACTTTGGGAGGCTGAGGCCAGAGGATCACTTGAGGCCGGGAGTTCAAGACCACCCTGGGCAACATAGTGAGACCCCGTCTCTACAAAAAATTAAAAAAAAAATAGCTTAGTGCAGTGGCTGGTAGTCCCAGCTGTCTGGGAGGCTGAAGTGGGAGTATTGTGTGAGTCCAGGAGTTAGAGATTATAGTGAGCTATAATCATGCCACTGTACTCCAGAATGGGTAACAGAGCAAGACCCTGTCTCTAAAAATTAAAAAAAAATTAAAAATTTAAAACATAAAAAAGAGAAAAATATTTGTGACCAAGAGTTAGAAAAAAATTCTTACAAAAAGACACAAAAAGCATGAATCATAAAAAAATTGATAAAATGGACTTTATCAAAGTGAAAAACATTTACTCTTCAAAAGACACCATTAAGAAAGTAAAAAGCCATATACTAGGAGACTATATTTGCAAAACATATATCCGATAAAGGACGTTTATCCAGAATATATAAAGAATTATTACAATTCAATACCAAGAAGACACACAACCTGACTTTTAAAAAAAAAAAAAAATGAGGAAAAGATTCGAAAGAATATTTCCACAAAGAAGACATTGAATGGCAAGTAAACACATTAAAAAAATTGTCAACATCATTAGTTGGCAAGAAAATGCAAAGTAAAACAACAGTGGGAAACCAATGCACATCCACTCAACGTGACAGAATCAGGGATTGGCAAGAGTAAGGAGCAGCTGGAATTCTCATATATGCTGGCGAGAATCTAAAGTAGTATTACTGCTTTAGAAAACTATTTGGCAGTGTCTTACAAAGTTAAACGTGTATTCCAATTGCTAGAAATTATTACTCCTAGGTATTTATCCAGGAGAAATGAAAATATATGTTCACACAAAAACTCACGTGAATGTTCATAGCAGCTTTATTCATAATACCCCAAACTAGAAACAACCCTAAGGTCCATCAACTGAGGAATGGATCAACAATGTAATACTACTTTTCAATAAATGACAAAAAACAAAAAAACCTACTGATATTTGCATTCAAATGTATGAATCTCAAAAACATTAAGCTAAGTGCAAAAAGCCAGACACAGAGACTACATGCTACATGATTCCATTTTTTGCCGCCTAGCCAAGTTCATTTCCCCACTGCTCAAGGAAGCCAATACACAGAGACAGCAGGGTTTACGGCAGAGAAAGAGTTTATTCCACACAGTGCTCGCTAAGCAGGAAGATGGGAGAAATTTCTCAAATCTGCCTCCCCCAGAATTTGGGAGACAGGGTTAGTAAAGACAATTTGGTGTAGGCAATTGAATCTGCTAATTGGCTGGGTTTGGAGTGGAACCATACGATTGTAGAAATTGTCTTCTTTGCTGACCAAGTTCTTCGGTGGGGGTCACAAGACCAGTTGAGTCAGTTCCTCAGAATGGGCCATTGGTCTGAGTGATCAGCCGTTCCACTGGAATGTGGGACCTGGAAGACATCCCAGAAATTACTCCTAGGTCTCAAAAAGGTGATGTAATCTGCGGAGAAAGCTAAGAATCTTTACGACCACCAGCTACGAGGCTCCAGACTGGCAATTATAGAGAAGCAAACAGGGGGACAGTGGCTAATTATTTCTCATTATTTTTAGCTAGGCCTATGCCTTATTTTTAGTTAGGCCCTTACCACATTCTCGCCTTGCACCCCATTATTGATTTGTGTAAAGGGCGATTTGACATTTATGTGAAACTCAAGAAAAACAAAACTCTTGTGACAAAAAGTTGAATAGTGATTGCTATGGGTATAGAGTGGATGGGACATCAACTGCAAAGAGGAACGAGGGAGTGTTTGGGGTGATGGTAATGTGACTATACCATGATCGTAGTGTTGGTTACACAAATGAATACGTTTACCAACCTGTAGTGTATGCTTAAACTTGGTGACTTTTATTTTATGTAATTTATACCTCAAGAAAACATCCCAAAAATATAATTCATGTGTCTTTTGTTCACTACTGTGAACCCCTTGATTGCGAGGATTATGTATCACTAATGCCTGTCACAGTACCCAAAACATGGTAGATATTTAATAAAGGAAGCAGTAAGTGAATGAATGAGCAATGTCCTGTCAGAAACCTTAAAGGAATGCTTTACAAACCCTATGTTTGCCTTGAATCCTGAAAATACTTCTATACCTTTAACAGGATTATTGAAGTTCTTGGAGAACATTTGGAACTTAACACAGTGTCCTGCTCTCTTGCCAGTCAGTTCATTATAAGACATCGTGCTGCTATGCTTCCTGGTGTCAGGGTTCGTTCTTAGCTTGGCTTCAGTTCAGTAAAAATGCCTGGCAAGATTTTACACAATCTAAAGTATATTGATCTCCTTATAACTACTCAAAACTCCTGAAATTTCATTTCATTTATTGGTCAGTTTTCCGAATGACAGTCTCCAAGAACTTGTATCATTGTGTTTCTTTGGCAATTTTAAATTCTTGTTTGGATGACCTGGGAATAAAGTTTGATTCCAAGGTGAATCACTTCATATATAATTCAATTTTTAATAACTCCAAATAGAATCTTTTAGCTACTTTCTCCTCAAAAAACTAATTTTGGTTGTCAACAAGGCCTGAGCCAGCAACATAGATTTAGAATTCAGACTTTATTTTTGTTTTTTACTTTTAAAACTTTTGCAGGCTTATTTCTTCACAGGGACAATATATATGTTGTACAAATATAAATCAAAGTTCCAAAGAACCAGCTTGTTTAGATCTGTAGCATTCTGCCTTCCAAAGGGGAGGCATGTCATGTGTGGTGCTTATGCTCCCTCAACCATTTACACCACGGAAATTATTAATAAGGAACTAAGCTGCCACAGCAGATCAGACATTAGCAGTCATCACATCTACGGCCAGGCTTACTCTTGCCCCAGGGGCTGTGGCCAGCACAACTCAACTCAATCCTGTGGGGAAACGTGAGTTATGTGTTTCCTGTGGTCGCACCCTGGGGTATGAACCACAGCCATGCAGAAGTTTCCTTTAAATGTAAGTTACAGTAGCAGAAATATGTGTCATTAGAAAATACCCTCTGCTGTGTAAATCGAAAGAGTAAAAGGTCTTTCACGTTCTACCAGGAGATACACATGGAGAACCATGGAAACTGATTTCCAAGGGATATAAGTACAGATTTAGGAACAGGTTCATAAACTTAATAGGTGTGTAACTAAGTTTGGGCAGAAATTTGAATCTGTTAAATTGGTCAATAAACATTCAATAAAAACTTTAATTGAAATAAATGTGAGGTCTACTATAAAATCTCCTCCCCCTGTAGCTACTGAGGCAGTTACAATTTGCATATTTATCTTCCAGAGTCACCAGCACTGCACCGTCTCATTACGAATGACCTTCTTCATAGGCCTGAACATTCTTGCATGCTCTCCAAAGAAACTAGCTGGGCATGTAATGAAAACATGGATGCCCAGAAACCGAAGGAGAAAACAGTAGCCATTTCATTCTTTCAAATTTTTCTTAGAAAAATTGGAGCTTTTTATTTATTGGCTGATGTGAAATTAGAGAAAGGTTGGACAGCCAAGCACAGCATGACTCCAACATTTGAAAGAGCTATGCTGAACATCTTCATAAATCTCCAAACTCAAGAATGTGGAAACGTTTGCTCAGGTTCCAGGATCTTTTCCAGATCATATTGCCAATAGAGAATTCTAGGTTTCCTGTGTTATCTTTTCAAAATGCCTTTTCAACTTTTACTACATTTTTGAGCAATGCTTGTACCAGCTTAAATATGTGCCAAAACAGCATCCTGAATCCCTGTTTCCACGTGGAGCCTATGAATAAGATAACAGATTCAATCTACACCAACTTCAACGTCCCACGTATGAACTTACATCTCATGTTTTCTGGCTAATTGCTAATATTTTCCTAAACCTTTGCATTTTTTATTTGATTCCAAATTAAGTTTTTATTACTTCGTGAGAATTACTCTGTATGCAATGATGCTAAGTAAATAAGACAGAGAAAGCTACTCGTCCAAGAAAAAAACATTTTGCATCATGTTCTACACTGTGAGAAGGCATATTATAGGACTAAAAAGCTACTGGAATATGAAAAGCCGATCATGTTTAATTATAAGTTCAGTGTCCATTAAATTATTTTTTGATGTATTAAATAAAACTACTGATAGGGACATTGATTATTTTCCCACAACAATCACATTAATTTACTGTAGAAACAGAAATGCTCCCTTGAATGTGTCTTTCAGTTTATCCCAGTCATTTCCTCTGTTAAATAATTATTTCAAATGTAAAAATACACTGAAAAGGAAATCATGAAATTGTATTTAAAAATTTAAATTAAATCTCTCGTTACCGGTCATAGAATATTTTTTTAACTTTTAAAAGAGAAAAGGAAATGGTCATTTTTAAAACAGCTGAGATTTTCATGAATAAAATAATTGTTGGGCCACAGCAAATCCACTGGTGCATGAATTCTGTAGAATTTATTCAGATATCCCTCAGCTCAAGAAAGTAGTGTCACTGCTTCAGAGCTATTTATTATAAAGAAAACCAATAGATTAAAACAACTTAGATGGATGAGCTTCTGCAGAATGTTGGTAACACTGCTGTAGCTCCAGAGCACCGCACCAAGCAAAGTTGACAAATTGAGACTCTTATTAATATGCATTTCCATTACATGGGGGTGGAGCAAGGAAGGGAGGCTCTTCTGAAATTAGTCTCTATTTGTCTTTATTTTCTAAAAGATTAATTTTCTGTGGTACAATTTATATGTTAAACCTCTGCTCTCATAAAAAGTTCTGCTAACATGTATTGCTACACTACTCTACTCTACTGTTTATTTGAACCCAGTAATTTGTGAGCCTTAGAATGTCTCCATTTCTATCAAATGCCTGAGATCTTGGACTAACGCTGGAAATAATTACACTGGAAAACATGTGCATGGATACAAAGCAGTGTAATGCAGTAGGTGGAATTATACCATGATCACAGAACCATGCATTCCAGGTCCTCATGTTAGGACTGAAAGTTTAAGCCCCCTGTTGTTGTGAAGGCTGTAGACTAAAAACTTTCAGCTATACAAGATCAGCTTTCAAGGAGAGCTCGTATCCAACAGCTAGCAAAGGGCAGGGTATAAAAATGCAACTTCCTTCCCCCAACTCAGTACAACTCTAAAGGGCCAGCCAGCTTCTGAGCCACACTTGGAGTCAACCGAGGCCTAATTGTGAATACACCATAGCCCCTCTTCCCCCTCCTTCCCTTCAGCCACACGGTTCATCTTGATGGCCCTCACTAACAGGCTTCCTGTGTGGAATCTCATCTCAGAGTCAATTGGGTTCCCAGGGATATATGGTAGGCAGAATTCTGAGATGACCTCAAGATTTCTGCCACCTAGCATACACGCCTTGTGTCATCCTCCCCCCTTGAGTGCTGAAAGAACTTGTGAATGTGGTGGGCTGTCACTGTCATGATTAGGCTACACTATATGGCAAAGGTAAAGAGATTTTGCAGATGCAATTAAGACCTCTAGTCAGTTGACTTTTAATTAACAAGAAGGGATTGTCCTGTGTGGGCCTAAACTAATCAGATGAGCTCTTAAAAGAGACACTTTCATGCTGGCTTTGAAAAGACAGCTGCAGTATTTTGAGAGAGGCAAGCAGCTAGGACGTGAAAGCAGCCTCTAGGAGCTAAGGGCAACTCCCCACCAACAGCCAGGACAGCAGGGGCCTCAGTCCTGGGCAGTCAGCCGCAGGGACTGAACTCTGCTAATACCCTAAACAAGCTTAGAAATGGATTCTTCCCCAGTCAGGCTTCCAGATGAGAACACAATCTGGACAAAGCCTTAATTTTAGTTGATAGCCCAGACTTCTGACTTACAAAAACTGTGTTATAATAAGTGGATTTTATTTTAAGATACTAAAGTTTTGGTAATTTGTGATACAGTAACAGAAAACTAATACAAGAACACAACCTGCGAGATTATAGTGATGCAAAAACAGAATAAAGATAGCCAAAACCTAGAAAGGACACTGAAGATAACTTCAGAGAGATAGAAAACTTTTTCTGGAAAGCCCCAAGAGGCTCCAAATTTGAAATCAATTGGTATATAGAACAAGAGGGAGTTGCAAGGCTGAAACCAGGAGGGGCAATAGGGAAAGTTCTATAAAACAGTTGAGTCCTCCCCCATCCCCTGTGTATGTAAGACAGCTGTAGCAGCGGTTTGCCCAGCTGAATGCTCAGAAGTAGTCTTTAACAGAGGGTGGTTTTATTTAGAAAAGGCACAAGATGCACTAAAAATAGAGATACATAGCAGAGGCCGCAGTAACTCCCAGCTTTCACCATAGACTTGGAAAGGGGAAAGAGAAGACCACTCCACTTAGGGATAAGGTGATTGTATAAATTATTATCCAAATCAGTCTTCTTTAGAGAATGAAAGAGTGCACTGTTAGTATTTATAATATAACGACAGGCATAAACTGGGAAATGTGGTCACACTACCAAAGAGTGAAATACACTAAAGCACTTCATCCCATAGTAAAGTCTTCCTTTAGCTACCGTGGAGGTTTCTGGCCTGACAACCTATCCCTGTCCTCTACTATCTTTTGACACAATACACCCACATATACAAAGTCTACAGGCAAAGTCCTTGCACTCATGGGAGAGGACTGTGAGTAAACAGACCTAAAATGAGCAAAGGAAGTACATGTTAGCTACCTTTATTGGTAAAGTCAACATAGTCCTTTATCATATATAAAGGAACCAAAAATAATGATTTTTATGGAAAACCAAGAGTATTAAAAAAAATGTCAAGATGATCAAACATAAAAACTGGTCCTACATGAAACAAAACTGACATAATAAAAGAAAGAAACTCAAATCATTCTAACCTCAAAAAGGTTCATTCTAATCTCAAAAAGGTTCCTTCTAACCTCAAAAAAATTGAAGAGACTCTGTCATTAATGAAGCAAGAATAAGCTATTACAACAACAGAGCATGCCAAGAACTAGAAAGAGTGCCTAGAAATTAAATACATTTGCTGAAATTAAAAACTAAATAGAAATGTTTAATAAATAGAATGGTTATGAACAACATAGAAAATAAAAACAAAAAATCTCTTCGAACATTAAGCAAAAAGAGAAAATATGAGGAAAAAATAAGTTAAGAAATAGGGAGGGCAAACTCAGAAGATCCAAGAGCTATTTGATAGTAGCTACAAAAAGAGAAAACCAACTCAAATAAATGAGGAGGAAAAAGGTGTTGAAATAAGAGAAGACAATTTCACTGAGTTTAAACACACACACGCACTTAAGTTTCCATATTGAAAATGCCATCTGAGTGCCAAGCACGAAGAGATCCATACTTAAAAATAATCTGACAAAGTTTCAGAACTTCAAATACAAAAAGAAAATCTAAAATTCAGGAATTTTAGGACAGGTTTTTTACATATGAACTTTGAATGGTTAAAACAATGTAATATTTCTTTGAGGTTGTTAGGAAAAATTATTTGAACCTACATTTTTGTAACAAATTAATTATGAATCAACTGTAAGGGTAAAATCAAGACATTTTATGACATGTAAGAAATTAAAAAACTTACTTTCTACATATACTCTTTTTTAAAAAACAATCACTTGCATATGTATTTCTGTAAAAAATATGCCATGATAAAAACATAGGTCTCCTCTGTCAGTAACAAAAAGCAAAAAGGAGAACAGTTAGAAATTCAGACATGGAAACAAAATGCTTTATCAAAAACTCATTCAACAATGAATAAAATTATGAGTTATTAACTGAGTTTGAGAGATGCCACTTTTCCTTGATTCTTGAAACATTCACCTTTAAATGTCACCTGTTTAATCTTCCTCTTTTGGGGTACAAACTACTTAGCTCCTCAATAAATAATATATACATAATAGTAAAGTTGTAAATGCTATTTAAGAGTATTCAAATCAACTTATACATAGCACATAGAAAATTTAATGATAGTTAAAGATCAAAAGGTAAATTTTTTAAAATCTTAACAATATAAAAGTAATACTGAAGTCCAGATATCAGAACTGGGAAACAGGGTCAGCTGGGGTCTGACAACAAAGTTTATTTAATTAAGCATTCTTTAAGTTATTGATTTAAAGCTCATTAATTTCACCTTCTTTTGCAATGAATAAGGACAGCCCAAAGTAGATCCAAGTCACCAGGGAACTCCGGCTATGGGAATTTGAACACAAAGAACCAGAAATGTCATTACAGAAATAATTTACTGCACCTCAAATGCTCCCATCCACTCCCCAGACTCTTCCCTGACCTCACTCCCTTATCCTTTTCCTCTAGTTGCTTTAGTATACAATAACAAATAATTTGTGATTCCTAGATTTCATGGCAGTCTTTATTTGTACAACCAAGTCCATACTTAGCTTCCATAATGATGTATCTCAAGTATATTAGGAGCCTCATTTTCTCACATCATGAAAATACAGGGATCAATTCTTTAAGTTAAATTGGAATATTAGTTACTGTAACCCTAGAATTTGTAACAGATAAACCTTGAAATCTCATTGGCCTAACATATATATACTTCTTGCTCAGCAGGGGGTGATGGGGTAGCATTTTGCATTTCACTCAGTCATTCAGGGACCTACCCTAACAGTCTCAGCCATCTTCAATATAAGACTTTCAGATAGCCTTGGGCATAGACATTCAGCCAACAGATGGTTTGAGAGAGAGAGAACAGAGGATTGTGTGGAGGTTTTATGGCACTGACCTAAAAGTGGGATACATCACTTCTATTCACATTATATTGGCCAGGACTCGATCATATGTCTACATCTAATTGCAAGGGAATCTGGAAAATAGGAAATATGATCTAGGTAATTGTCCAGGGGGATGGGGAAAACTGGTTTGGTGAACAGCTAGTCAGCTTGCCACAGAGAGTGCTATTAAAAGTGTTAACAAAAATCTGAAATGCTTACAGTGTGGCTAACCATTGACTCAGCCCCATCTCATCGATTAGTCTGTAAGTAGCTGAAGGACAGGAAACATGGATTAAACATCTTTGCTTTCTTAGTACCTTCACTTGCACAAGTAGGTGTTTGAGAAAATCTTGAAGGAATTAATTTACTTAATTATATTCTAATAGCAGAGATAAATTAATGTGGCTACCAGAGTGGAAAATAATCTCCTTTCTCCTTTCTCAATGAAAAGATCAAGCCAAGTATTTTGAACTGATTATATTTTTATTAAAATATCTACAGTACGATGAACCCATAACTGGTTATTCCAAATAATAGCTGAACTAGTGAATTTCAATGTTTGTTTTATTACTGAATGCAAAATCAATGGTAAAGACTACAAAATGTAAGCAATTTCTCATTTTTCTTAACGGAACAAAATCATGCAGGAAATGTTTAATGATACAATGAATTGGTAATTTCCTAATTTGCTATCAAAGAAGATGCATTTATCAGGTGATGTTTACATGTGTATGCTGCAACAAACCATTAAAGTAGTAGACTCAAATCTCATAAATCACCCAAATAAGTCTTCAAATATAGCAACTGTTATAGGGCAGCCTTGAACTCAAATTCACAGAGTCCAGTGAAAAGATGAAAGAGAGAGAGTAACTGATGGACATAAAATTTCAAATACAGTGATAAGAAATTGCACAAATTCATGGACATAGTTGATGAATAAGCAAACCAAATGAGGGTAGAGCAGGGGTGGAGAGAGAGATGGAAAAGCAATTCCAGAAAGTATTCATTGTTTTTTGTAGCTTAATTACAAGCCATTATGATACCTATTGAGCATAACCAAAGAACATCAGGAGATTAAGTTTGATTATGGGAAGAAGTATGTGGGTACAAAAAATTATGTTTGATAATTACATGAAAGAAACACCCTTTATCAAACAGTGATTATTCAAACACAAATATCAAACAATAATTATTTAAACATCAATATCATGAAGAAAATATCAAAAGTGAAGGCCAGGGAGTGGGCTGTTTAAAACTGTGATGGTGGAGGGTCACAGTGACCAGCAAGGACAAGGTGCTCATTGGGTGAGTGGCTGAGATGGTCAAAGGGGAGGATGAGAATAGTCCCATCACCAGGAAGGATGGCAGGAGTGATGCTGAGAGACCGATGGGGGACTGGTGACTAAACGCTTCCAGACACAAGGGACCCAGGGCTCAGTAGATAACCACAACTCAGGAGGAGGTGATGTGTGGGTGGTGAGTCTGATAACCTGAGATCCAAAGGTCCGTTTTCCTTTGTGGGGGAGGTGGTGAGAATGCTTTGAAAACACCAATAAAAATGCAAGGAGGTAGAAAGGTGTGTGAGAGAAAATAGACACCAAGTGACAGGGCTGTAGGGTAAGCAGTGTCCTGGGGGAAAGCTAGGCAAACACAGCAGGTTTTGCTAGTGAGAACTATTGTACTCTCTCTGCATGAACAGACTGAGTTGGAGGGTTGCCTTCCATGACTGAGCAGTGCATTCCAAAGTGCTAAAACACCAACACACAAGTGTGGGGCTCCCTTTTCATGCTCTTTCATACTTCAAGGAAGAGGAGCCTTGTAAAATTTGAAGCCTGAACACTCAGGCTTGTAAGCCCAGGGAAAGAAAATGGCATTTCAGGGACCAATTGAGACATATCACTTTTTAAATTTCATGTGCTTTTGTTGTATATTTGGGATATGCTTAGCCTTTTGAGATGGAATGTTGGGGCCCCAGTAGCAGTGAGGCCATCGAATGATGAAAGCTGAACAGATAAGCACACTGGTGGGATTAATCAGGCAGATTTCTTTAGGATTTCAAGATGATGCTCACATTTTTATATTTGAAATTTGTTATAGTTTGCACTGCTATGAAAAGAACATTACCAGATTTGGAGATGTGAAAGGGAACAGGGAGAAAATTCTCCAATTTATTACTTTTTTTGACCCCAGAAACTCTATGAAACAATTTGTCATAATTTTTAGTACTTTGTACCCATACAAGTCAAATGTGGTTTATAAGAACATTTCTAGAGAAACTCCACTCAGATATACCTAGTGGCATGGGGTCTTTCATAAACTGAGGCCCATGTACATTTATTTAGAATTATGACTTTCAGACTTTATGACCACAATCCAAAGTAAGAAATGCATTTTACATTTTAACCCAGTATACATACACATTAATGAAAACATATACTACACATGAAATAAAATTGTAATGAAAAAATATTTGTTCTTAAGATATAAAATGCACTATCATGTGTCTATTCTATTTCCTATTTTAAATGCTGGTCATGACCTATTAAACTGACTTCCTGATCCACTAATTGGTCAAAAACAACAGTTCGGAAAACACTGATTTTTGAATGGCAATATGGAATTGCCCTATCCTTCCCCCAATCCCCATCAAAGGTAGAATGTTTATTTCTTCAGTCTCTGAAAGAGAACAAATACCATTATCTTTAAAAAAAAAAAAAAAAAAAGAACAACACCAATAACTGGAATAAGAGGAAAAAATTGTACAGTAATCGAAATAGCTAACATTTAACAAGCACTGGGCATAGAGCTAAATTTTTTGCATTTATTATCTTATTTAATTATCCTAGCAACCCTGCAACCCTACAAAGTAGGTACTTTTTCTGAGGTACATTCCTCATTTTGCAAACGATGGAATTGAGAGTGTTAATTGACAGTTCACTGTATTACCCAGTAATACCTGGCTTTCCTCATCACAATTTGCTGGTTACTAACGGGCACAACGAGGGGGGCAAGACATAATTGAAACCTTTGGGAATTTCTATGCACACTGTTTATCCTCCCACAAGAAGCACAATTTTAAAACTACACAATATATGTCACATTTTCTAGTCGACCAGACATTTCCATGTCCATTATCTTTGCAACTTAACTTCTTAAGGTAGTACAGCTTGAACTTCAGAAAACTCACACAATAGCTTTCAGAATTCTCACACTTTTATCTGTTTCTATTTTCTATTCTCTGGTATCAGATGGTTTCCATCTCCTCAAAAACCACTGCTGCTAGTTATCTAATTTAACATTGTTAGTGGCAGCCAGAGAAACTTGGAGATATAGCCATTTCATCAATTATCTCCAACTGGGAGGATTTAGTGCTTTTAAATAGGGCCACAATATCAAGTTCATCTACACTATTAGTGAGGTCTTTATCACTGCCAAGTTCAGAAAGTACTAAAGCATTCAAAGTGTTTTTTTGCCTTTGTATTTTGGGTGCAGTTCATTTTCTTGCTTTTACAGAGCTTGGGTTTCATCTCCAAGAGAACCTCCACTCAAAATCAAGTAAAGGCAGAATTAT
Organism: Propithecus coquereli; assembly: GCF_000956105.1. Taxonomy (NCBI): domain Eukaryota; kingdom Metazoa; phylum Chordata; class Mammalia; order Primates; family Indriidae; genus Propithecus; species Propithecus coquereli. Next base: position 4,056,409 of record NW_012153062.1, read on the forward strand.
GGAATGAATATACCTTAGGTCAAGCAAAGAGTTAGTCGGCATTTACCAATTTCCCTAGGTTCAAAGCTCTGTACTAGAACCTATACGAACCTTCAAAAGGGATAGAAGTCTTATGTGATCATTAATGCTGTTCGGCAAAGACTTCTACTCTTTCTAGGGGTACAGTAACGTCACATTCTCTAGTCCTCAGAGTTAGGTGTGGCAAAATGACTTGCTTCACAGATGAGCAGAGTCACCTCCAGGTAAAGTTTTAAGAGCCAGTGTATGGTTTACTGTGCTCTCTCTTTCTCTCTGCTGTACTCATCAGCAACAGTCCAAACTGTAGCTGCTCTATCAGCTTGGACCCCAAAGTAAGGTAAAATGGAAAAGAGCCCTGACTCACCCATGATACATATATGGTGTAAGGGATTTAAAACAAAAACAGTTCTTCTCTCCCTTTTTGGGGAAGTAAGAGGGAGAGGATGCGGTCTGAGTGGTTTAAAAGAAAAAACAAAAACAAAAACAGTTTTGCTTAAAGCCACTGAGGTTTGAGAATTGTATCAGTCAAGGTACAACTGACCATTGGCAAACTTAAAATCTCTTAAAAGATTTTAAAACGCCTTAAAAAACACACTGAAAAAATGTAAATAAGTGGAAAGTATAAATAAATTTAAATTGTGTAAATAGAAGACAGAGGAGCTAAAAAAAAAAAAAAAATCACTAAATAAATAGCCATAGCAGAGGTTAAATGTGGGCAGGAATTTCCGCCCGAGTTGCACAGGAGGCATGGGACCAGCAGGGCGAGTCAAACGGCTGTGAAAAGGGCGGAGGAGGAAATAAACAAGGTGCACCAGCAAAGCCATATTTGCTTTTTTTGGTGAAGCAAAAAACTAAGAACTGAAATACTTGAGAGAGGGAAGAAAAGGCAGTTGAGAGGGGGCTGCCAAGACCAAACAAAGGTGTTCACGCATCGATATTCATTCATTCATTCATTCGTGTATTGAACAACTATCACGAGCTAGGAACTCTGCCAGCCAGATGCTTAGAAACCAAAGAGGAATCAGTTGTCATCGCTAGTCTTAGATCTCATCATTTCCAGGGTTCACATAAACAGATAATGCTGATACACGAGTATTCATACCAGACGTTTGTGCTACCAGAAAGACAAAGTTAGAAATGAGTTAATTTACATGTAGGGAAGGGCATAAATAAGATGAAAGATCTGGCAAGGCTTTAAAACAAAACATGACATTTGAACAGATTCTTCAAAAAGGATTATTGATCATGTAAGTAAGAGAAAGAAAGACATTTCAGTCATGGAGAAGAGTATCGATTCATTATTCATTGTTTCAACATGTTTTGTATCGGTGTTTTCTTAAAGTACTCTGTGTTTGTTCCACTATAAGATTAGTAAGTGTACATTTATCAAACATACACCACCTGCCAGTCACTGTGCTAGGCTCAGAATATAACAACAGGAGAGACAGTCTCCCTGACCTCACACTCTAGCTGCGGACACATGAGATACTTAATTACACAAGTAATTATATTAATACTAAACGGTGATCAAGGCTCTGTCAGAGGAGAGCAGGTTGCTATGTCAGCATATAGCAAGAGTACCTCATAAAGTCCAGGGGTGAGAAGGGGGACTGCTTAGAGGAAATCACCTTTAGTTGAGACCTAAAAGTTAAATAGCAGTTATCAAGGCAAAGAGGAAGGGGAATATGGTTCCAGGGAGAGAGACCAATCTGTAGGAACAGAGAGTGCATGATGCTACAGAAACCAGAAGAAGTTCAGCGTGGCTGAAGCACGGGGAGGGAGGGCCAGAGGCAGAGTGGAGGGACATGCAGCTGGGGAAAGGGCAGGAGAGAACATAGAAGTTCAGATTTTATCCAGAATCTGGGGGGAGCCTTTGAAATGTTCTATAGAGGAGGGCCCGATAAACTGTGCATTCTAGAAGACAGCTAGCATAACAGCAGAACAGGAAAGACCCAGGTGCAGAGGCAAGGAGACCAGATGAGAGGCTTTTGCGGGAGCCCCGGGGAAAGCCAATGGGAGGTTACCAGACTAGGAACAACAGAGATAGAAAGGCTTGAATACACCTGAAAAATATTTAGGGTAGTGATGGAATCTGGCTTTGGCCTGCATATGAAGGGGAGAAGCTGAAGACCACTCTGAGGATTTGGGTTTCGCATACAGTGGTGTCCTCAGTGAGAGAGGGGACAAGGAATTGCAAAATCACTGTGAATGAAAAAGAATCATAAGTGTAGGAAACCAGATTTACTCAGTATTAGCAAGAAATAGAGTTCTACCTGGAGGGAGGTGAAAACGACATTTGGTTTAAGTGGAGATTGTAAATGCCTTTCTATGTCAACGCTAAGGCAGCTGTTTGAACGGCAGAATCTGCCAGACTCTGAGTGGAAGATTGAAGTGATCTGATTTCATGTATAATGATAATTCTGCAGGCAGAGTGGATGGAAGACTAAAAGAGACAGTGGCTAAAGATGAAGCAGGACATTATTTCAATTGTCCAGGCAAGCAATGATAATAAGTGAAAGCAGCCATGATGGGGTTCAAGAAGAAGGAACAGAATAAAAGTTTAGAGGAAGGAATCTAAAGTAGCTTTTGATGATAATTAACATTTGGTGAATAAAGGGAAAGAGAGGCGCTAACGGTGAGCCAGACGTTCTACGAGGAGACGGGAGGAGAGGCAGCTCTATCAATGGAGGGGTGCTCTTTGAGGCAAGGAGGGGTTTCAGAGAAAACATAGCAAATTTGGTTTGGATGTGTTGAATATGACATACTGGGGGACACAGAAGATACTCGACAATGTTTGTTGTAACTATGTCTGGAGTTCAGGAAGAAGGTTGAGAACTGGAGATGTGGTCGTGGGAGTTGTCAACATACATTAGAGCCAAGGGAATGGGTGATACTGCCCTGATAGAACATAAGGGAGGATGAGAAGAGAAAGAGCAAACCTTGCAGGAAGCCTGTATCAAAGATGTCGATGGGCGGAGGTAGAAACGATAGAGAAGGGAACCACCACAGCCTGAAGCTGGAGACCTCCTCACAGATTTCAGGATGCTTGACATGTATTTATGTGTTAGAAAAATTGAAAAGTGGGAAGATGGTGAAAGGCAGACCAACTCGAAAACTACAGAAGCAGACCAGCCCCCCAAGATGATAGATTTCAGCTCCAATCATAAATAACACTTGATAAGGATATGAATGAGGATAGGCTTTTGACCATAATGAATAATGAAAAGATATGTCAAATTTAAGTTCCTTTCTTCACACAATCTTTTTTCCCATAAATTGATCATTTTGACTGAAATTTAAAAAACACTAGATAAAAAGTGACTGTTCAGTCACTGGTAGAGTCAACGAATAACAGTAACTATTATGAGTTGGGCAAATGGGCCAGAAAGAATAGAAAAAGAACTTACAGTAATTTGGCTGTTTGCCTACCCAGCTGAAAACCTGACATGAGGCATCAATTTAAGGGTGCCTGTAGCAGTGTTCAGCTCCAAACAAGGTCAGTAAAAAATGGCAAGTGCACAACAAAGAGGCTCCACCTACTCATGCATAGTACCCATTCCACAGCTGTTCGGAGACTCTTGGGACAGCTCTGGTGTTTTAGTTCTATAAGTCCTGGCTAGCATGTGCATGACATGATGACGTGTTGGTGTCTACCAAGTGTCAGTGTAAGGTATTAGTTTTGAATTTACTCAGTCATCTTATTAAAATGAAAAATACACTGTAAAATTTCTAAAGAACCTAAGTCTCTGTCTGCTTTGCTAATAACTCAGGAAAAGCCATCACCAGAAAGATTCTTGTGTCTATCCATAGCCAGGGCCCCAACTAAGTATTATATAGTGGAATGAGTCATTTTCCTGTAAGCAATTATTTGCAATGTGTTATAATTAGCATCCTGCCCATGTCGTCCAAGGAGAAAGCAAAACTGTCAAACATTCATCAATGATTTTGTCTCACACTGGTGATGACCATTCAGTGTTTTTGTTTTTGTTTTTCATAATAATAGACCTGCCAGTTTGGTCTACAGAGAAGAGGAAACTCTTAGAAAGCAGCAGTGTTGGGCTCATAATGAGCTTCACCACTACACTCCGGGCAAAACCTGGGTGCCTACATTTTAATTGGCTTGCTAACATTTTAAAACAATGTTTCTAATGAGATTGTTTTCTTATTTTCAAAATTCAGAAATAATGAAAGAAAAAAGAGCAACAGTTATATTTCAAAATATCTTAACACTTGATATTGGGAGTGTAGAAAACCATTATCTATTCAGTATAAGTCAACTTGACATTCTCCTGAAACTAAGATTTTAATAGTTAAAAAGTGCTTGGAGGCTCTGGCACAATGACCTGGATTAACAACATGAAATAGAGAAAATGGTTGTATTACTTTGCTAGGGCTGCCAGAATGAAAACACAAACTAGGTAGCTTAAACAACAGAAATTCATTATCTTTCGGTTATGAAAGCTGGAAGTCCAAAATCAAGGTGTCAGCAGGGTCGGTTTCTTCCGAGGGCTGTGAAGGAAGGATCTGTTGTAGGTCTCTCTCCTGGGCATGTAGATGGCCACTGTCTCCCTGTGCTTCTGCACATCATCTGTGCACCTCTGTCTCTGTGTCCAAATTTCCCCTTTTTATAAGGATTTTAGATTAGGGCCCGCCCTAATGGCTCAGTTTAACTTGGTTACTTCTGTAAAGACCTTACCTCCGAATAAGTCACATTCTAAAATACCAGAGGTTAGGATTCCAACGTATCTTTTTTGGGGAGATAAAATTGGACCCCTAACAATGGTTAAAATAAGCCCTTTGAGAGAGTAAATGAATAGCTTCAATTCCATCCGTTTACATGTTATGTCTATCAACTGTCCCAGGTAACAAAATAAAACAGAGACAAATCAGAGACACATTGTCACAGAGTTGCTCGGAGAAGTGGGTTGGTAATGCCTGTCTAGTTCATTAGGGACGAATGTATCAACAGTAATTTTCTTGTAGACTCACCTCCTTATCGTCTCACTAAAGCTGATTAGGGAAAATATCTACATGCTTATCCATCCTATCTCATTTATGACCATAACAATTCACCAAATTTTTAAATTCCAGGAAGATGGAATCCCAGAAGTCTACATTTAAATTTCTCTATCACTGACATTCTTAGGCTTTTTATGTATCATTTCTAGAAAAATATCTTCCCCTCTGAAGCTGAACAAAAGAATGAAACACATCTAATTAAGATGAACTTGGGCTTTGCATCTGAGAAACTCTGTAGAGACTCAGACTTATACCCACCGACCTGGGCTCATGACTAGGTTTATTCTGTGGAGAAGCAGCAACTTTACCATGATGTTACCATCATAGAGGCCCATGTGGACCATTTCTTGCCCCACTGCATCATCCTGACAAACTCAGAAATGAACTTTCTTCCAAGTAAAGAAAACTTCAATATATGTAAAAAAAAATCCAAGAATTATTTCTAGTAGAATTTTCAAAAAATACTCAATCATCTATCAGTAAGGATACCATTAACTATGTTACATTTACTCTGAAAAATTCTGCAATTATCAAAATGGCAAACACAAAGGTTATATAGTGTCCTGACATTTGCTATCAAATATGATTTGATAGCAAAACACTCAAGTGACAACTCTGTTTGTGCCTATAGAGCTTTCAGTCAGCTTTTGAGTCTCCTCCTCTTAAATGTTAGGAGACAACCAAGGATCACCAGATAACTGAGGGAAGTTTCTAATAGAAAAGGCAGAGCACAAAACAAGTGCGGGAGGAGGAGAGGCTATTTGGAAGAAAGAGACTGTAGAACAAGAAAACGTCAAATAAAAACTGTCCTCTATATCCTTAGTAAGATGTGTAAAGATAGTAGCATCCGTGAAATAAGAACAAATGTTATTTTAAACATTTTAAAGGAAAAAAACAGAGTTTAAAACAGTTTGAAATTAAATCTAAGGTAGAAGAAATAACAAACTCAAAAGGATAGTTAGAAAAATAAGAAAATCTCCAAACAAGTAAAACAAAAAGAGATGGAAAAGGAGCAGGAAATATTAATAAAATTGGAGTATAATAGTTCAGGAAGTCCAACATCAAATAATTGGAGTTCCAGATAAAAAACAGAGAAAATAGAAGGGAAAGTATTATCAAAGAAATAAATCAGAAGAGCTTTTCTAGTTCCTACCACAATTTTTAGAAATGAACTTACTAGGACATATTATTATGAAGTTTTGGAATACTGGAGAAAAAGAAAAAGATCTAAAAGTTCAGGAGAGAGAAAAATCAAGTTACATGCAAGGGATTGGGAATTAGAATGGTGTTATTTTTCAAAAACAACAGAAGCTGGAATATAATAGAACAATGGCTTCAGATTTCAGATTATTAATTCAACCTAGAATTCTATATCCAGCTAAATTAGAAACTAAGTATGAAAGTCAAGTCTAAAGACCTTTTCAGACAAACAAGGTGTCTCCAATTTGGACTTTCCCAGAAATAACCTCTAAGACAAGGATTTTAGTGCACATAATTTACTTTGGAGGTGATCCCAGGGAGCATTGTTAGAGGAGTGGAGAGTTGAGACAAGAAAGAGAAGGAACACGAAAAAGGATGGTTTACTGGATAAATCACCTCAATAGGAAGCTGGAGTTCAATTCTCCTGAGGAACTACAAGAGACAAGTAGAACATGCACAAATTATTCTTGCCAAGGGATTAAAAGGCTGATCCATCATTGACTGAGAGCTGCTCCCGTGTATGAATCAAGAGAAACTATCAGGTGAAGATGTGTGTAGTCATATCCATCAACATATGCAGAATTTTGAATGTCAAAGGAATTTGGAAAGGCACGAACAACATCTGTTGTAAGTTTCAAAACACTTTCTCAAGAAGTTATAGAAGCAGGTACTTCATGGAAATGGCATAGTAAACCAGAAAACAGTAAGATACAACATTCAGGAAACAGAGGCTGCAATTCAGAAGAAAGAGATAATGGCAAATGGAGATCCCAAGAAGACAAGCAGGCAGCAGCCAGCTGAGATTTGAGGAGGTCAGTAAGCCCCAGGAAAGATGCCCCCAAGAACATGAGATTGACAGAATATCTGATATGTTTATTGTATGAGAGAAGATTGAGACAGTTGAGGGAGGCATCAAAGCCCGATAAGTGATAAATACCTAACAAATTAAGAAAAAAAAAATAATTGTTAAGGAAAAAACAAAATTTTGTATTAAAGAAGGAAAAATAATTATAACATACTATAGCAATTAGGTACCATTCTGAATTGTTTCTCTTGGCAATTTACCATATCTGTACACATAGACCTACCATATTTTTAAAAGCCATATGGTTTCTCCCTTATAAGAATGCATTATAATTCACGTCACAGTCCACAATGATAGGCATTTAAGTCATTTCCAGTTTTTTTCTATAACAAATAATACCATAATAAACATCCTTGAAACTTTCTGCAGGATATAGTCTTAGCAATGGAATTTCTAGGTCAAATGGTATATACGAAGTATTGATGGCTTTTTGCCAAATTCTTCTCCAAAAAAGGTTTCAACAATTTTTACTCTCTCCAATAGTTCACTGTCCTTTCCTTCATATATTCTCCTACAATGGACATTATCAATCTGCTTTTTGTGAGTTTTTTTTATAATTAAAACTAAAAGGGTAAGAAGGGGGATTTTATTTTTTACATAATTATGCCTATGTATTATTTTAATTTTGTTTCAATATCCTGTTTTTAAATTGGGCTAAAATAATTGAGTAATCTAATTGAAACTTCATACTCTACAGGCAAATTTTTCAAAATAAATAATGTCCTAAAGACATGAAATATTATAGTCATCCTGGATATTAAATTATTTTACTCTATAAAAATTCACAGTCTATTCTGTCATCTATAAAATAGCTGCAAAATAACCAATATAGTTGTTAAGAGATTATCTTTAGTATTTTAAGGGGTCCGTGTATCTTGCACTCTTCATTAATCTCTGAGTACCTGACGCGACATTGTAAATTCCAAATCTTTCAACCAAGAGGGATGTGGCTGTGAGGAGAAGGAAAACACATAATTTCCTTTCTTAAATGAAATATAAGATGATTTATGAAAATTAGTGACAATAAATGGGGAATCATATTAACTTATGTGGATTGATGCCTACTCCTCAATTTGTGCAGTCTTAGTTCTCTACCAAGACATTCTGCCTTTCACAGGTATAGACCTAGCTGTGACATACAATTTTACATACCTTCTCTCCTAAATTTGTAAGAATATCTGCTCTTAACTTTCTCTGGTGTTAAAAACCACCTTCATTAAGACAGGTAGTGATTTATTTGCACTGAGCATTTTTCTGACAGGATTTGAAGCTATTTATTTTGTCTGAGATACACAAGGGTAGATTCTCATGTTTTATCAATTTCACAAAACCGTGGCCCATCCTCCACCAAAAAAACCCCAAATTAAGTAACTTAACAACAAAATCTCATAATCATAAAATGAGTTTAAACTTTAGTTCTTTTAAATAACTATTGGCTATCAAACTAAATAATTTAAGGAAAAATTACATGGAATTTGGCCATTTTTTCCAAATTAACCATTTCAAATTTTAAAATCTCTGAAATCCTAACAGGGATTCTGAATTCCTTATCATCCCAATTGTGACTTTAGAATAGTTGTATTTCCAATAGTTGTTTTGAAATGTGGTCTGCTGACAACCTCTTTAACAAGAATGAAAATGCAATCTGGGCACTGTTTGCACTTGGTATGTGCAGGGAATTGAGGAGCCAAGCAACTTCTCTGCCCATGCAGTGAACTTTGCATAATTTCATTACTAAAGGGCTGCTGATGAATAATGCCATAGATACAGAGGACAGAGGCAAGAGGAGACTGTCAACTGGAAACCTGGGTACTGCAAAGAATCATATAGTACATGAGGGTCAGAAGTTCTTTCCATTCTCTAGGGTCAGACCCTTATTTGAATATTTGTTCATCATGGGATCTACAGGAATATATGCTGGAGAGAGTTAGGAGGTGAGCACTAAAGATGATTAAAGGATTGGATTGGACCAAGAAAGAAATGAACAGATTGCTAAACTTGGAAAAGGAGGGAGCTCTATTTAAAAAAGTCTTCCGAGTAATGGGACCGATTAATAGACAAAAATAGAACCTCAGCTGCTTTTCATTCCCACTGTGAACAGAAAAAGAGAAAACAGGTGGGACTAAATATGAGGGTTGAGGCTGCCAACAGTTTAGCAAGTCAGGAGCAGCAGTGTGTAAGCAACCAGTTGAGAGAGAGTCCAATCCACACAGTGTGTAAAGTAGGGCAATGGTGGCGGTAAATGTGGTCGCTGCCACGAGAACCTAAAATAAATGAGTGTGTGCTGGGGGAAGGGAGGAAATAATCCTAAAAGCACTGAGCATACGTCCCCATTTCCAGACCAGCAGGAAGTAACTTGAATGGCAGCTGGATCTGCAAACTAGAATAGCCCCAGAGCTGGCTGCCTGGGTTTGAGTGCCGGCTCTCCCATTTACTAGCTTCGTGTCCTTAGACAAGGACACCTGTCTTAACCTATCTGTTCTGCCTTTTCCTTATCTGAAAAAAACGGGAAAAGCGTATATATATACACATATAAGAATAACATCTATTG
>NW_012153062.1:4066231-4080137 GCF_000956105.1 Propithecus coquereli
AAAAAAAAAAAATTATGTGTGTGTGTGTGTGTGTGTGTGTGTGTGTACTCACATATTTGTTGTTATTATTCCTCAATCAGAAGAGTTGTGAGTTGAAGGAATGTATTTTGGACGAGGATTAATTTATCTTGCTTCAGCATTCTAATGTCCAGAATTATCTATTAACCAGCATTCATGAGAAATACACTAAATGTAGATACTTATGCTTGTGATGACTCTGAGTTAGACACCAAGAGACCCTCAGGTATGAATCATGTAAAATATATTCACATTTATCAAATATTTAGAATTTAGTTGTCTAATTCTTTAAGACTGGGTGACCTATGTTTATCTTATATAATAATTCTTTCTTTATAAAATACTGTATTAACTAGAACACATTAATTTCTAGTCATAATACATAATGGAGATAACAATACATAATACATGTCACCTAATTAATTAATCAAAGTCTGTCTAGAGATCCAGAGACCTTTGGCTAACTACCCTGTGTGTCCCCTTTGCTGGCTTGTGATTTCGCAAGGTTGCTTAATAAACTGCAAAAATCAGTTAAGGAAAACAATGCCCAATATAAAATACTATTGATTTAGAAAACTAAATCTTTTAATGTATTTATTTAAAAAGCAATAGGTAGACATTGCTGTTAAAAAAAACTCAAAACAATTTCTTGGCTCACCTCTAAACAATTATAACCTAAAATAAAAGATTATAATCAAAATTACTGCATTGTGTAATTAAAATTTCTTTAAGATTCTTGACATTTGAACAGAAAAATAAAGTGAATTAAATTCCATTTGTCTGTTTGCTGTGCAACTATATCAGCTGTTCTATCTAGATCTAAAGTAAATAAATCATGTTTTATTGTCAACCTACTCGGCACATAGAAATGCTTTATTTGGACCTCTAAGGTCCAATTTAAAGTTATTCCATTCGTGCACAAACACGTACAGAATTCTGTAATACAATTTTCCTTTTTACAGTTACATGAAAAATTAGTTTAAGAAAAATGTCTTACAATATATGATATAATATGATGAAGCAAAAATGTTGAATAATTAGAAGCAATTTCTATACACTGACAATCTGAATAAGAGCAGGGTCTTTATTTTTAGGCAAAAACAGTCCTTGATTTCTTTTTTTTGGCTTTACTGAGGCATAATTGATATACAAAAAAAACTGCACGTACATAATGTATGCAATTTGATGAGCTTGGACATATGCATACATCCTTGGTACCATCACCATAATCAGGATAATAAACACATCCATCACCTCTAAAAGTTTCCTTGTGTCCCTTCGTTCTTTTTTTGTTTTGTGTTGTGTTTGTTATGGGAAGAACAAATGAGATCTACCTTCTTAATAAAATTTTAAGTGCACAGCATCATATTGTTAGCACTATGTTGTGTAACAGATATCTAGAATTTATTCATCTCGTATAAATGTAACTTTATACCCATTGAGCAGAAAATTTCCATTTATCCTTCCCCCCACCCCCTAGGGACACCCCATTCTATTTTCTGTTTCTAATAGTTTGGCTATTTCAGATACCTGACATAAGTGGGATCACGCAGTATTTGCTCTTCTGTGACTGGCTTATTACACTTAGCATACTGCCTTCCAGGTCCAACCACACTGTAATAAATGGATTTCCTTCCTTTTGAAGGGTGAATAATATTCCATCACATATATTTACCACATTTTCTGTATTCATTCATCTGTGGATGAATATTTGGGCAGTGTCCATATCTTGGCTATTGTGAATAATGCTGTAGTGAACATGTGGGTGTGGCTGTCTCTGCAAGATCCTGATTTTAATTCATTTAGAGCTTTACTCAGGAGCGGGATTGTTGGATCTCAGTTTCTGTTGTTTCACCAAAGTGGTAGAGAACCCTGACTTCACCACTATACAATTCATCCATGTAACAAAAAAGACTTGAACCCCCTAAATCTATCAAAACACATTAAAAAAAAAAAGGTAGAGATGACCTGTGCCAGATGGCCCTCATGGATGAAGGGACTGGGTTGCAGTGTGTCTGAGCTCAGATCACTTCTTGGACAACATAGAGCAATAGAGAGGCCTGGATGGTGTTCTGTTTATACACCTAAATCATGTAACTTCTAAAGATGAGCATTTTAAATATATCTATAAAGATGAACATAATTTCCAATAATGCTTTCACCCAACTCTCTCAGGTCAGTGAGATTGGGATTTATTTCCACATTTGGATAGACTCCTTCACAGAGCTTAACACACACGCTTTTTTTAATGTAGCAAATGATGCTATAAATAAAGTCAAGAGACAACCAACTGACAAAAAAAGATTTCCAGCATATAGAGTAGAGGGTGGATCAGTATGCCTAATATACTCAAAGCTTCTACAATTCTAGGAAGGTAAGTGACACAATAGAAAAATGGGCAAATGATAGAAAGTGATATTTCATAGAAGAATAAATACATATTACAAAGGATAACATTATGAAAAGATACTGAATCTCACTAGCAGTCATTAGAGGCCTAATTTAAACAATGAGATATCATTTTTCAAATACCAGGTCACTTTTTAAAAATTGTTATAATCTGCAGTGCTGGTGACAATGCAGAAAACTCAACACTCTCAAGGATTGCTAATAACATGAACTATGATCAACTACAATAAACTATTTGTGAAGTACACCAGCAATATTCACAGATTTAAGAGTACAAATACCCAATCCACCAAAGCACTTGAGGAAATCTGTGCTGATGGTGGGCATCTGTTGTCTCGAGCTCTTAATATTCATCCCCCTTTTTAATAACTGCATACCAGTTAGTCTTTGGGTAACCATACTCTGTTTACTTTTGATCCAAATGTTTTGGTAAGGCCAGCCTCATGCTCCAGGGTCCAGAGGGGAGCATGTAGCCTGCACTTGGCCAATAGAGTATTTTATCTCCTGATCACAGTGACTGCTTCAAAGATGGGTGACATGAACAATAAAAATCCTACCCAGGGCCTCTGATAAAACTTTTGGGAAAGAAAAGTTCTCTTAACACCATGAAATGAGATTTAAGACTGGAGGTGGTGGTAGCGATTTTGTCAAAGAGGAAAGACTACTGGAGAATTAAGCTTGCAGAGAAGAAAGCTGAAACAAGATCCAAAGGGAGGCAGACTCCTGAGAATATCATTTCAGCTTCTGGATCTGACCATACCTGGAGCTCATATTCCTCTTGACTTTTCAACTATCTGAGGCAATAGAGCTCAATCAATGATGCATATCAATTCTATGACACATTATGACACTTCTTAAAAACAAGGAGATAGAGCTACATACACTGCAAAGGGTTGGCAAACTTTTTATTTTCTAAAGGGGCCAGATTGTAAATATTTTTGGCTTTGTGACCAAAAGGCCTCTTTTGGAAACATTCAACTCTGTCTTTGTAGTGCAAAAACAGCCATAGACAGTACATTTAGCATGACCAGATTTGGTCCATGAACAATGGTTCGCCTACCCTTGACTTATGTCTGTGATATATCATTAAATAAAAAATGATGCCATTTTTATCAAGGAAAGTGTTTAAGAACAATCTACACATAAACGTATCTTAAAAGTATGGTGAAAACAATAGAATAATAATATATACCAAGCTGCTACTGCTGACTACTCAGCTGGGGTGGTTTTAGACGAATACTGGAAAGAGATTTTTAACTTTGAACATTTTTCTTTCTGTATCTTGGTGTTATTTGACTTGATATAACGACCATGCTTTACTTTTTCATTTAAAAATATCTAATGACCTAAAAGAAAAAAGGAGGTGCCAAACATCTTTAAAGAAATGTGGTCCCTAAGTTTTAACAATTTTGCATCATAATCAGGCTAGACTTAGGGAAAATCCTGAATATTCAACCTGCCCTCATCTTTTAGCACATGGAGGCCACACTCAATTTAACAGACCCATTTCATAGAGAAGGCCAAAGCAAGGTATCACGCCTTGCTAACGGTTACAGAGCTAACTAGAGTTCAATGCTGGAATAAAACGAGGCCTTGCAATTCCCAGGCCAATCTTTTTCCATCACATATTACAGGTCCATAGACGCTGTTTTCCTTCCTCATTTGAGATTGATGCATAGAAAATAGATGCCTCTCCAAACATAACATCATGAATATGTTTATAGCATCCAGCTCCAAGCAGCTCTGCCTTCAAAGATTTTTACACCACAGTCAAATTTTCTCTTCTGTAAATCGTTAGTACTATTTTTAGGAGCCCCTTTCTCTGGCAGATCCAGGCATTCTCGTGTTTGAGCCCTGTCATCTCTTCAGTGTGTATTTAGTAGTTTCAGCGCTCTGCTCACTGTTTGCATATCATGACACTGGGCAGAGTTCAGCAATACAGAACGTCTTATCCATTTCCTCTTAATCCATTTTAAATTCATCCTGAGCCCATCAGAGCAGGAGATGGAATGAGAGTTTTATAATTACCTTTTGCAAACAGAACATTAAATTATTATACAGTGGAATCCTCTAGTTTCTTGAACATAAGATGGCCTTTACTTGCCAGTGAATGGATCTCCTGTTTCTACAAGTACATATATGTACTCTGGAAATCAGCCCTGTTAGCTTGAAGTTATTGATCGATTGTGGTAGATTACTACAATAGATTCTTAAAGTGCTTTAAGATTAAGAGATGTGCTTGGCTTTCTTCTGTCATGTATCTCAAAGGAAAACCAGGAGACGAGACACACAATGAAAAACAGCAGGTAATACCATATGAGACTCCTTATTAAAAACATAAAGTGCCTTTCACTCCTGCTTTTATTAAGTCTACTTTTCAAGCTAAATGGGGGTTAGGTGAGGCGATTATAATACAAGTCACATCTAACTATTTCATTATCCATGTCCTACAGCAAGATAGCCCCCAGAATGCCTTTGAAAGCTCCAGAGTGATGGCAGCAGGTTGAACATAATGAACAATGTTACAAATGGGGACATGAGACGGCAGGTCTGGTGGGGATGGAGTCTCCTAGAAACTGCAAGGCTGTAATTACTGAACACCGTCTCGGTCCCAGTTGACTTTGAACACTGGTAACCATCTTTGGCGAACTGCATTTTTCTCAGCTAGTTAAAATAAAACCAATCAGAAGAACTGAAATTTATAAGGCATAATACATACGCAAAAGCATTGTCTGCTTTTATTACTGTGATTTTTGTCTGGTTTCAACCTCATTCCACTATGCACTGTGCAACTGAATTAAAATTGGGTTTAGAAATGGTTTTATATTATTATGTCTGAAGGCTGGATGGCGAGGAGTTATATTTAAAAAGAATTGAGCGGTCTAATTTTTGGTGCGGGGAACGAAGCAGACATGGAATTCCAGCTTTATGTGTCTGGAATACATTTATTTAAAATAAATACCTTATTTTAAGTAATCACTAAATTAAGGATGGATTGAAGGGAAGCGACTGAAGGGAGACAGGACATGAGTAGGAAAGCGGAGAAAGTGTAAATGGTGGTTACGATGAAACACTGTGACTGAAACAAACATAACCAGCCCCATTTCCTTGATTCACCATACACATTTTACCCAAAACAGAAAGAAAAATGAATATTGCAGACAATGACCACTAAATTAGTTTGATTTCTGGTCCAAAGTTTAGGGGGAAAAGGAATTAGTTCAAATTTATTAAAGAGCTTGGATAAACTCTGACCTACCGCATGGATAACCAGAATCCTGCTGAGCATATGCCTGTTTTCTTGTCTGGAACTACCTGGATAAAATTCAATTCAGTCCACTCCAGAGAACACAGCAGGGCAGATGCAGGCCCGGTGGGGAATCACAAAACAGCCCCTCTCCTTATCGCCCATTCTTTGTTCCCTCTGTCCCTGGTAACACAGGGAATCTGGTTAAAGGGAACATCACGGCCACATTGACAGAGAAAGGAAAGAGAAACATGTCACAAAAGCACAACCTGAGGAGCATGTGTGGGAAAGGATGGGACACCATTGCCAGGGAGTCATCCCCGGGCCACCAGCTCTGCACTGGTACCTGTGAGCAGTATAGGTGGCTGTGATCTGGAAAGACAAATCACCTTCTCCATTCATTGTCTTGGCTTTGGCATCCCCTGATAGTGTCACTCCACCTCTTCTCCCACCTGCTGCTCCTTCAGTCATTGCCTACCTGCCACAAAGCCTGAGGTCCAAGGCAAGGGCCCAATGTGCCACACCCCTGCGATGCGTCCCACTTCAGTGAGCAGCAGAGTGACAGCTTTCTTGCCCCATATTGATGCGAAGAGACAGGAGGCAAGTGAGCATGCGAGTGCCAGCCTGGGGGGGTTTCTCCCTCACTCGGTTTCACACAGGGTGTCATGCCCAGATGCCCTCAGCCTATCCCCCAGAGGTCACCTGCAAACAGCCTCCATGCGGGTCCACAATGTCCTGCATCTCTACCTGGGGGTGTTCTCTGGCTGAGGGAGCATGCTCAGTCTGGATTCAGAGTAGGCTGGGTGTCTCACGAGTGACTCTCAGTGGCTAACCACACTGGCTCCTTCAGCCCTGGGGGGGACTATGATGTTTGCTCTACACAGTCTCCCTGAGGTCCCCCGTGGGACTGAGCCCCGGTTGCTGACAGCAGCAGCCCTTTGTTGACTCTCCTCTCTAGCCTCATGGTGTGTCCTTATTTAAGATCACCTCCTAAATAAGCTGCTTGACTCATACCATTGTCTCCGGGTCTGCTTTTAGGGCAGCGCCCTCTGAGAGCTGTGGCACCTCGGCTGTGACCCACCACACCAGAGCCGCTCCTGGTGCTCCCTGGTTCCACCCTTCTCAGACACTCAGAATAAAGTGAAGTCCAGCTTGCCTTCCACATGATATTTAAAAGTGGCCATGATGGGTTCCATCCCCCAGGACAAAGCCTTCTTATCTCTAAATGTTCTCAGCTCTTTCACATTTATCCTCTTCCACAGTCTCTAGACCCACCACTTCCCATCACAATCTTCTGACTGGATTCCATTTTGTTAACCTTCCTGATAAATTTCCTCTCTCCCCACCCAACTTTGCTCCCTAGCCCATCTGCCCCTTAAGTCTTCCTATGACAGTCATTTGTCCCTGCACAGCAATAAGGAGCATGGCTGTACACAAAGACCCTGATGTTACCTTTTTCCCAGATTCTTCACAAATATCCACCTGGAATTTGTTACAATCATCCATAAGAAATCCTAGGGGAGCTACCCTTAAAATTTTTCAGACAATCCATTAAAATGTAACTTCTGAGTCCCCTGAGTTAGAGGCTCTAATTCTTTTGGAAAGCTTGATCTCCCTCAAGAAGCTGATGAATGCTGTGCACCCTGCCAAAAATGAAAAAATACATATAGGCACATCCGCAGTAATCTTGCATAAGATTTGGATGGATTCAAAGATCTGCCGAAGTCCATCTCTGGGCCCTAGGCTTAGCATCCACACTTCCATCTAAACTCTTCCCAAAGCATCCCCTCCCCCAACCCAGGAGCATATTGATTCCATTACTCTCAAGCTAGGGACCCAGGCACAGAATTAAATTCATGACTCTCATACAATTGGGATTTGGAGAAACAATTTCATTCACTCCAAGAGAAGATTCTGCCTTGTTGAGCACTGTGTGATGGAAGCCTAAATCTTGGTAGAAGATACTGAACAAAGTCATCCCCTACTCTTTTTTTGTTTCTTGCTGAGCAACCAGAACTCACATACCTAAAATGCCCTGCTACATAAAGTGACCTTCCCACAGCACCTCAAAGTATTTGAATTTTCTTGGGAATTTTCCAGAGCTATGGTTGGAGTATGGGAGGTTTTAATTTCTGGGAATTGGGTGAATTTGCCTTCAAAAAAAGCTGTCTCTTTAGACAGGGTCATTTAGCTGGAATGAAAGTTTGCTAAGATTGGGGCTATAGTACCAATTCTTTCACAGCACTAAGAAACCAGCTGCTTTCAACCTCCAAAGGCTCGATCACACATTCAAATAAGTTGAGTGACAAAGGAGATTGAAAAACATTTTGACTCTTGGTGAAACATGTGTACTATGAACGATTACATAATATTTTAGCAACCTACATTCACAGTTGCTTATACACTCAGACTGGAGGAAATGGAGAAACTATGATTAGGGTTAATAGCTTAGCTTGGCTTTTTTTTTTTTTTCCAAAAAAATTTAAAAACAAAAGGGGAAGGGGAAAATCCTTTTTTTTAAACATTTCCTAAATGTCTACTGTGTGCACTATGAGGTAGGCAAAGACGAATTAATCTGTCATTGATGAAAATTCTTATATTCTTATAGGGGAAACAAGACTTTAAAACAGTACAATTGCTTCAAATCAAATGCTATAGGTATTTGGAAAAGGAGAGCGCTTTCACATGAGATTTATCTAATACATTTTAAAAAGTATTATTCCATCTGTGATGAGCAAATGCATTGCCTCAATTTACTTTACCAGTGAAAAGCTACGTTTGTTTTCTTTTTTTCCAAACAGTTAATGTGGGGGACAAAACAATAAATAAAAATAGAATTTACCTGTCCTCCAAATTTAGTAATTATCGTCGATGACCTAATGAAGTTAAGACTTCTCAACTTTATTAAATAAACCAAAATTTGAAAATAAGTAAAATCTACATATATAGAAATGAGCTATAGGCACATGAGCTGAAAATATAGGGGAAGTGAGATCTAGAACTAGTCACATATGTAGAGGGTACCGTTTTTGCCAAATTCATTCCTAATGATATTTCATTGAATGCAACAAAATTGCAGCAAACCCCCAAACGAACAGGCTCCACAATAACAAAAATTTGTATCCAATGCCACTGACTCCTTGCCTCTGTGTTCTCAGATCTAGTGAGCTGAAGTTTTCTATGGGAGGGAAGGCATGGAGTGGAAACGTGGCAGGGAAGCTAAAGCTTGGTGAAAATGGCAAACGACCTCTTCTTGAGAGAAAGAGAGGGGGTCCCTGGTCCCCAGGATTTTCCTGGCTCAGGCTACCCAGATAATGTCAATAAAATGGGCACAAATTAACCAGGAGACTCATGCAACTGGGGCTGCTGTCCTAGAATTTCCAGCCTTCCACGCGATGCTGGGTTAATGCCAGTGATACTTAAGTCAGAGAAGACAACCATCACTAGGTGGCGTACACTGCAGCTGGAATGGAGATGTGGATCCCGCAGACCCCCAGGATTCAGTAGCAGCCAGCTGAACTGGCTGCCCCCTCATTTTATTAACCTCCTAATATCATAAACCTGTTTTTTTATAGGATTGGAGATTTTGAACCCCACTTATCAGAGTCTGGCAGGGTGAAATATTTGGTGAAATATCTTCTGGGTCATCATTTTTATCCAAAAACAAATTTACAGAAAGGTCAGCTGTAGTTTGGGGGAATGATGAACAACTCAAACAGAAATTGAAATCTGCAATATTTTAGGGAGGCGATTTGGAGGCAAGAAACAATATTGAATGAAAGTGTACAAATATGAAAGTTTTCTCAGTATATTTTTATTCACGTTTTTAAACCATATCTAAGCATTCATAAGTTTGCCATTTTAAGTTTGAAATAATTCCAAAGCAACCACTATCTAAAAACACAGCTTAAGGAAAAGAAATTAGAATCATGGGGCAAGTTTTAATTCAATAAAACAAAGATCCCAGATGTCCAAAAGAGATTGTGTGCAGGGGATACACACGCAATCAAGCCAGAACTCATGTGATCATAAAATGTGAATTCCTGACCTCGGAAATTTCAAAGTGTATATTTTGCCTTACTGATACAACTAGTTGATTTGATAAATATTTAGGTAGCAGCAGTCAAACTATTTAAACATTGCAACCAGGAATTTTCATATAAAGATTAAAAAAAACAGTGAATGAAAATAAAAGATCATCACCCGTGTCAATCTCACTTTGCCTATTGACCACACTACATTTTATCTACAGATTGCTTCTCTCTCTCAGACACACACACACACACCCACACACACCACCACCACCACCAACAACAACAACAATGGCTTGGTGCTATAGGAAAAGAAACAAAGCAATATCACAATAGGTTTGAAGTGTGACTCGAGTTCTTTACAAAGTATGATCCCTGGTTTATTCATTTAGGGAAAAAAAACTCTTCTGTTATCAAACAATGGGGCATCCGAGGTATAAAGAAGGTCTCTGCTAATGTGCTATGAAGGATTCTGCTAAAGTAAGTACTGATGAGCCCTTTTGACATAGTTAATGGCATTTTAAGAAATAGAAACATTTCTTATTAAGGTTTAAAATGAGCATTTCTGGCAACTAAAACATTTGTATCTCCCCACTAGTTTCCATGGCTCTTGTGACTATGTCACTCAGTCAAAAGCATGGCAAGAAGTACATGGCCACCCTTTTTGCACCATATGGCATACTGCAGTTCTGAGGAAGGGGAGTTAATTGGCTATATCTGAACAGTCACAAGATTTATAGGTTTGATTTTCCAAAATAGATGCTTTTACCCTGATATATATGGAGTTTTTGCTGTTGTATTAATAATAATAAAAGCATGCCAAATGAATGAAAAAGCATCATTATAAAAGGGATTTGTGTGTGCAATGAAACAGTATGGGTGCCTCCTGGCTCACACAATGAAGATGTAACTATTTTCATATACAAGTTATTAGCTCAAGTTGTTCTTTATTACACCATAACTTTGCTCCTATAGCAACGTGGTTGTAGCAGAAAAATAATTACGCCTGGGTGTTACATGCCAGATGTTTTTAAAGCAAAGGTAGCAGTTTAATTCTAAGCCAGTTTAAATGGTAGACATAAGTCCCAGAAAAATACAAACAAAGGTGCTGTAGAAATGTAAGATATACCTAATTAGAAGCAGATATTTCTAGATATCTTTTTTCTAGATATCTTTTTTCTAGACCAGTCCCGTCCAATAGAAATATGCAAGCATATATGCAATTTTAAATTTTCTGGTAGCCACAGTTTTAAAATGTGAAAAGAAATGAGTGAGCTTAATTTTACTAATACATTTTAACCCAATGTATCAAAACTATTATTAGTTCAACATGAAACTAATATAAAAACTTATTAATGAGACATTTCACCATTTTTTTTCCTATTAAGTTTTCTAAGTCTGGTGTATATTTTACACTTACAGCGCATCTCAATTCAGACTAGCTAAACTTCAAATGCTTAATAGCCACATGCAACTAGTGGCTATCATAATGAATAGGATCGCTCTAGTCTTTTCCCTTGGTTACATTTAGTACTATCGTTAATCTTTCCCATGCAGTTTATAAAAATATTCAGAGAAGATGACCATGGGAAGGTCTCCACTGAGTGGTTAATCATTCTGAAACATCTGCATGTGTGCTCTTCACAGAGGGCAGCTGAGTACTTTCATTCGATCAAGATGATCACAGTTCTAAGTTAAACCCAGAAAAAATATTAAAACAAACAAAAAAACTTCTTTAAAAATCCTAGAGTCCAAACCTTGCCTCGGTTACATTGTCTCCCTCTAAGATTGAAAAATACTCAGTGATCAGAGGTGGCAATCCTCTTAGCGGTGCATTCCATGGTCCTGTCTAGCTGTGAGGGTTGGGGAGCAGGGGGTTACATGCAGTTGTAGTAAAAATTAAAGGAAAAAGTATGTGAAAAGGATAGGGTCTGCGAATGTTGTCCTAGTGGGACATTACCAAAGAAGAGAAGGTTCTGTCCCCCACCCTCAAGTTCTTGGTCTACCTTGATCAGGGGGGACAGGACAGATGATGACACCAGAAGAACCCAAACAGAACTCAAGAAGTGGAACCCGGGTTACATCACAGGGCAGTTCTGAGTGTGCGTCTGTATGGTGTAGTCAGCCAAGCACGCCAACCCCCAATTCCCAATCCACTCATCCTACATTCCCTCCCTGGAACATTTGTATGTGGGTGAAACTTGTTTTTTGTTTTTGTGTTTTTAAGTGAACATCAACCTTAAAAGAACAAATCACAAAAAAGCAACCTGCAGCATGAGATGAAAAGGAGGGGAAGCCTGGAAGATAGGAAGGACAGTGTTTTTTTGTTTTGTTTTTTTTTGATTTTGTGTTTTTTTTTTTTTTTGGCTGGAAGATGGTACTAAATTCTCTGATTGTGTGGGTATTTTTTTTCTTTTTACTTCGCCTGAGAGTTATCTCTTACTCTCTGTCTATTCCACAGCTGCCGGCTGTGAGGGCAGCACAGAAAACCCAGCGCTGGGGGACAGGGCTCAGCTTGCTTGTCCCTAAGACCTCTCTGATGCTGACTCCATGCAGAACAAAGGGAGTGTTTGCTGGAGTAAATGGTGCAAATTCAGCTGAGTTAGTGATGAAGGGCAGTGAGGGTGGTGAGTCCAGCAGGGTTGGAAAGAAGGATTGAGACAAGGCTCATGGTTGGTTCACCATAATGGTATTTCTCCTGCCACCTGTCTTCTGGAGTTGGCTCACAACCAAGGCCTATTGTGTTCTTCCTGGTGGAACAGAGCTGGCAAAAGAATTCAACCAATTCCAGTTAAAAACATGGCAGGTAGGGTCCCACTGGTAATCCTCTAGAATATAAACTCCCTGAGGACAGAGTCTCTGTTTTACTACCCAGTGCCTAGACTAGTACCTTAAGAAATACTTAAAAGGTGTTTATTAGTAAATGCTTAATAAATATTTGTTGGATGAAGGAAAAAAGGGAGACCAACAACTGACGGTTTGGAGAATCAAGGCTGGCCAGCATTGTGATGCCTCCAGAAACAAGATAAAAGGCTGATAAAAACCTACCAAGGCCAATCATCAGAACAAACTGGAGGGAGGTCCAAGTGGGTGCTGCACTGCAGAAAGAAAGTAGACAATAAAAGAAGTTTGGAGGGAGTCCTTCCTTGGACTTTAAATGTAAGTGAATTCAACTCCTTCATGGGTCAATGTTTTTTCTACCTTTATCTCTATTGATTTATCACTTTGGTTAAGAGTCTACCCTGAAACCTAATCATTTACTTTCAGTAGGCTAATCCTAGATTCAGCCTAGAGGTCACTTTTAGTTACTCTTAATCATACTGTCTTCTAACAAGCTAAATAATTTCTCTCCATCTTAGATGTTTATACCATTCAAATATTTATAGAGCATTATCACACCTCCCATTAGTTGTTGCTGAGCTAGGCTTTAAGGATTAAGCACACTCAGATCCTTTAAACCTAGTAAATGCCTCAAATCAATCCTTCTATTACTCTAACCATGTCTGATGCTCTTCCTGAAAGCATCTTCAGGGTCTTTGTACATCTCCACACCACTAACAAGTCTGCAGCTCACCTTGATCTTCCAAAAAGAGCCTGACCAAAATCATACCATGACATATTTTTCTTGGATCACCTTCATCAAAATACCCCCAAGAATGATTATTTAAAATCAGATTCTTGGATCATACATCCAAATCTAATGAATCACAATCACAGAGAGGTGGGTACAGAAATTCAAAATATTAAATTAAGGAAACACCCCAGGTTATTCTTAGTCAGCTAAAGCTTGAGGACTACCTGCAGAAACCCATTATTAAGAAATCCTCAACATAAAATCTGAATACATTTTCTATAAAGGTACCTAAGCATGAAAAACAAATTTCCAAAATATTACCCACTATTATTTATGACTGTCCCACAAGTCAGTAGGGAGAAAGTAGCAAGGATCTCAGGCATGAGAGGGGAGACAAGGTACCAGGCAGGTTACTTGTAGTCATATCCCTCATTGCGCTACAACTCACAGATACTCTTTTGTTTACTGCAAGTTCATAGAACTGCATCAATCATACCCTTGGTTTATGATGCACCTTAATCATTGGTCCATATATAGGTCTCATTTATTTAGGTGTTTGCTTGTTTAAAATATAATAAATAGAGACATTTCCCTTTGGATTTTAGTCAGTCTAGCCAGTGGGGTGTC
>NW_012153062.1:4081321-4124640 GCF_000956105.1 Propithecus coquereli
ATGGACATGTTTGAGGCACGGACTTGGAGGGGGGTACCAAGGGCAACATACGTAACCTAAACATCTGTACCCCCATAATATGCTGAAATAAAAGAAAAAGAAAAAAAAATAAAAAAATATAATAAATAGCAGCAATTCCTAACACAGAAATTAGAACATTCACAATAACTTACAACTTCCTGTGTGATGTTTTGTCTCCTGTTCCTTTGCCCCGGTCTTCTTACTCTACAATCCACAAGCGCATATTCTGGGGCTGGCAGGGAACCTGCTGTGATATTTTATAAGGTTCTTCCTTCCATTTTGAAAAACACAGTGGCATGTAGACATGGGATGAAATGGGGGAAAACAATAAGCAGGAACCCTGGCTAAGCAGCTGTTTCTTCAACAAATGTGCGTTAAGTGCCTACTGTGTGCCAGGTGCAGTGCTAGGCTCTGGGAATACAAAGATGGTTCTTGCCCTCAGAGAACTCACAGTCAGTTGGAGAGACAGAAAAATAAATTCAGTCAAGTGCTATCAGGGTAATGAGAGAAATCTGTACAAGAGAGAAGTGAGACCCAAAGGATGGAGAGTCAATTCACTGGGGAAAAGAGAAAGATTTCACAGAGAAGTTCACTCTAGAGCTCAGTCTTGAGAAATGACTTTGAAGAACTCTAAATACAACCAAAATTTAAGCCTCAAAAATGGGACTGGAAAAAGACTAGTGTCAATGCCTTTAAATTCAAGTTCTGCTCAATGTTCCTGTAGTTTCCAGAGGTTCACTATCACACACGTAAGCCTATTAATGACAGAACACACGTGATTTGGTCTCAGCAGTACACAGTCAACAAAACACTGTTCAGCAACTGGGTAATATCAAAATCACTTGACCCCTTTGGATTGCATTTGAAGAGGTTGTATAGTCCACAGTTGCGGGTTTTTAAAAAAAAAAAAAAAAAAAACCTTTCACTTCTTCTCCTATTTATTTTCTTCAAAGGTTGGAACTCTTCCAGTGCCACTCTCCTCAAAACTAGCTAATAAAAACCCTCTTCTAAACCAAGTCTGAGCACTGTGGTTATTCCACCCTTTTCACCTACCTTTTTATTCTGCATCACAAACCCCCAAAATCTAGCCAGACAGTAGCAGAACACTCCTCAGGGAGCAAGAAAGGCAAAGAAATTATGCAGGCAAAGCTAAAACCCTGTTTTTGCAGATCAGGGGATGGGGAAGGCTGACAACACTGTGGTTATTTTTGTCTTCAAATAATTATAATATCCAAATACCTACTCTTCTAAAGTGGATTTATGAAAAATATGTATAACTGTAACTTCTAATCAATCCATTCCTGAGAAGTTGAAAGATTAAAAAAAGAGAGAAAAAATTGTGAGACCGGGCACAGTGGCTCATGCCTGTAATGCTAGCACTCTGGGAGGTCGAAGTGAGAGGATCACTTGAGGTCAGGAGTTGAAGACCAGCCTGAGCAGGAGCAAGACCCTGTCTCACAAAAAATAGAAAAATTAGCCAGGTGTGGTGGTGTGCACGGGCTACTGGGGAGGCTGAGGCAGGAGGATTACTTGAGCCTAGGAGTGTGAGGTTGTAGTGAGCTATGATCACATTGCTGCACTCTAGCCTGGGCAACAGAGCAAGATCCTGTCTCAAAAAAAAAAAAAATTGTGGAAAGGCAGATAAGAACCAGATTGTGGAAGGCTTTGAATCCAAGCTAAGAAGCTTGTCTTAGTCTATTTTAAGA
Source organism: Propithecus coquereli (assembly GCF_000956105.1). Taxonomy (NCBI): domain Eukaryota; kingdom Metazoa; phylum Chordata; class Mammalia; order Primates; family Indriidae; genus Propithecus; species Propithecus coquereli. The sequence continues at coordinate 4,083,049 of NW_012153062.1, forward strand.
TGCTACAACAAAATATCTTAGACTGAGTAATTTATAAACAAGAAGAAATTTATTGCTTACAATTCTAGAGGCTTGGAAGTCCAAGATTAAGGCCCATTCAATGTCTGGTGAAGTCTTCACGCTCTGCCTCACAGAGGGCATCTTCTCACTGTGTCCTCACATGTCAGGAGGGGAAAACAAGCTCCCTCAGGCCTCTTTTGTAAGAGCACTAATCCCACTCATGACGGTGGAGCCCTCATAACATAATCACCTCCCAAAGGCCGTACCTCTTAATTCCACCACAGTGGGGATTAGGTTTCAACATATGAACTTGGTGGGGGGGTGAGGGGGACACAAACATTCAGGTCATAGCATCCTACTCCTGACCCTCCAAAATTTATCTACTTCTCACATGCAAAATGCAGTCATTCCATCCCAATATCCCCAAAAATCTTAATTTATTCCAGCATAAACTCAAATTCTGAAGTCCAGAGTCTCATATAAATATCATCTAAATCAGCTATGAGTAAAATTCAAGGTATGATTCATCCTAAGGCAAATAACTCTCTGACTGTGAACTTGTGAAGTCAAAAAACTTACGTGCTTCCAAAATACCATGGTGGGATGGGCATAGGCTGGATATTCCCATATCAAAAGGGATAAATAGGAAAAAAAGAAAGAGGTAACATGTCCCGAATGTCCCAACAAGACAAACAACATTAAATCTTAAGGCTGGACAATTTTCTTTGACTCTATGTCTTGCCTACTGGACACAGTGGCTCAGGAGTTGGGCCCCCAAGGCAGCCCTGCCTCCATGGCTTTGCCAGACACAGCACACACTGCAACTCTCATGTGTTAGAGTCACCTGCCTAGCACATCACTGTCACTGTGGCAGTCTACTAAACAATTCTGCCACCAAACACAGCCTTAGTCTAGTGAGCTGAATGTCCAACAGATACAGTGTCTTGCTTCCTTAGACTGGGCTAAAAAATACACACAGTCCTCTAAAAAAAACCTTTTCCTTTTTTCTTTTTGGAATTGTAGTTGCTATGGTATGAATACGTCCACTCCAAAATTCATGTGTTATGAACTTAATCCCTAAAGCAACAGCGTTTGGAGGTGGGGCCTTTTGGGAGGTATCTAGGTCATGAGGGTTTAATGCTATTATAAAAAGGGCTTGTGGGAGTGAATTCTTTCTCTTCTGCTGTTCTGTCATGCAAAGACATAGGAAGAAAGCCCCCACCAGTTGCCAACACCTTGATCTTGGACTTCCCAGTTCCCAGAGCAGTGAAAGAACAAATTTATGTTCTTTATAAATTACCCAGTCTCGGGTGTTCTGTTATGGCAGCACAAAATGGACAAAGCAGCTTAGCCCCAAATAGATGAAATGGACTTTTGTCAAAATATAAAAATTGAATTATTAAATTTTCTAAATTTGAAGGACTCCCTTTAGCATTTCTTGTAGGGCAGGTCCACCAGCAGTGAGCTTCCCCAGTTTTGGTTTATCTGGGAATGCCTTAAGTTCACTTTTATTTTTGAAGGATAGTTATGCCAGATAAACAATTCTTCGTTGACATTTTTTTACTATCAGCATTTTCAGTATGTCATCCCACTGCCTTCTGGACTCCAAGCTTTCTGATGAGAAATCAGCTGTTACTCTTACTAAGGATCCCTTGTGTGTGAAAAATTGCTTTTCTCTTGCTATTTTGAAGATTCTCTCTTTGGCTTTTGATAGTTTGCATCCATGTGCCTACTTAGATTTAGATTTGTCTCCAATAAGGTGACCCTATCAAGGGCTGCAACTAAGAGGTTTGACTTTTATTACCTTGTTTATCATTCATTCTGTGGCAAATAACAACTCCTTTGACAACTATACGTGTTTCTTCCTTTATATACTTTTCTCAGAATGGGGCTTAATATTAATATTTAATCTTTACTAATTTTCCTCTAGATTTATAGAATTTGTAAAGTATGCCAAAATCAGTGTTGACCAAAAAAAGCACTATCATTTCTTTTTATTTCAGTTCTCCAGTGGTTCTCCACGAGGATTAATGAGTTAAATTTTGCAAACCCTCTAAAGTATTAGGATATTATAATACATGTTACTGAGAAAAGGCAAGAGCCGTATGCTAAAAATTAATTGGAGGAAACCACTTGCAGATTGTAATAATGAAACATCCCAAGTTCCAAGGGCACTAGGGACTGCAAGTAAACAAGCCCTCATTAATTTGGCTAATTAGTCACTCACTGTATTTGCTGGTTTATAAGCAGCACCTTTTTAAGCAGGAAATTGAGCTGTAAAGTGCGAAAAGCAGTATGTGTGGTAAAGATGGTATCAGTATCCTACACCTTGGATTTCAACACGTATCTCACACATTGAAAAATACATTTAGGATATTTGGATATTTCAGACTTATCCGTGTACTCTAGATGGACAGAGGGAAGCCTGGGGAAAACAGGTCCTGCTCTGTTAAGTGACAGGAAAGAGGAAAGGTTAGGGAGAAACTGATGAAAATCATTGTTAATTTTTTTCCCAAAGGAAGGCCAACAGTCTCTTCCAGACAGGACCTCACATACACAGGCAGCACCTTGTGATTGATCATTGTGGGGCCAAGAGAAAGGGAAAAGACAAAGTTGATCCCTGTGACTAGCAAAGACACGGCTCCATATATTCCAACTCCTGGGAACTTTGTCTCAAATGAGAGTGGAGGAAATTAGGTACCTCAAGCACACTGTGGCAAAGCCTACTAAACTATTCTGCCACCAAACATGGCCTCAGTCTAGTGAGCCGAATGCTTATGTCCACCAAATACAGTGTCTTGCTTCCTTAGACTGGGCTAAGAAAATACACACAGTCCTGAACTTGTGTAAGTTGAACTTAGGATAGTTTGACTTGCGATTTTTGACTTTACTAAGGGCTTATTGGGGGTATTAAAAGCATTTTTGATTTAGGACATTTCGACTTATGATAGATTTATTGGGACATAACCCTGTCATAAGTCAAGGTGCGTCTGTAAAGTCTTACTTTCCATTTCCTTTTTATGTCAATTTACAATAGCGCCATCAATTCTATGGCTTCCTGATTGGCAACTGGAGACTCCCTGGTTTGGACAGTATCACATTTACAAGCCAGCCCCCAGATTGGGTGCTAATACCATCCATCATGTGTTTGATTTTATTAGTTTCAATCGCTGAAAAATTTTGTTGACCTTGTTCTCAAGGTGATCCATTAATTTAAATTCAATGAAAAAAATTATTGAGCACAGGTTATATACCAAAAAAGTACAAAGATCAATAAGATTTTTTATCTTTGTAGCCTATCTTAAATGGCTTAAAATTTGCCTCTGCAATGACTAAGACATTTTTGTCATCTGTAAGACAAAGAGCATGTTACTGGTAGTAGAATACAATGGCTAACTTCCTATTATCTAAGAAACTGAAATAGATTTTGAATTCTAGACTCACTTAGAAATTCATGATTCCATGCATTAATTTAAATGAATTCTCATACAACACTCACACCTTCCACCACTGTGTTGGTCCCAGAGCAGCTCTCTACCTGCTTTCCAAACACGGTTCAGGTGGACCAGAGCTGCAGGGAAACTGTAGGCATAAATAGGGCTTATTTAGTTGGTGCAAAGAGCAAATGTAAATATCCTTATTAGTAGGCAAAGAGCTAGGATATATTTTTGAGTGTTGCTAATGAGTGGAAAAAGCAAGCTGCTTTTATCATGCAGTGGTGCAAATTAGATATTTATGGATTTCCTGTGGTGTTCAAGGTGTTGCTCCTTTCCAGTATTTTAGGAAGGAAAGCTTTGTGTTCTAAGAATAGCTTCATTGATGATTCTCCTTTTGGCACAGAAATATTCTAATCTAGACATAGTAAATTTTATCTGAAAAGCCTGAAACTCTCAGGTAATGTGAAGTGTACTCTTAGGCTTTGGGAGGTTTTTTTAGCATTTTTTTAGCAGCTTTATTGAGATATAATTCACACATACAATTTATTCATTTCAAGTGTATGATTCAATGGTTTTTAGTATATTCATAGATTTGTGCAACCATCTCCACAATTTTAGAACATTTTCATCACCTCAGAAAGAAACCCTATATATGTTAACTATCACCCCTTGTCTTCCCATCTCCCAACCCTTAAGCAACTACTAATCTACTTTCTGCTCTGGAAATTTAATATGAACGGGAGTGTTACCAAAAGCTCAGCACTTGTCCTTGAGGCTGTGTCAGAAGAACGAGAACAAATGGTTCAAGAAGAAGAAACAAGAAGTTTATTATTTTTCTGGCAAAGGAGGAAAATGGCAGACTGTTATCTCAAAATCCAAATTCCTGTACATAGCAGAAATACAGAGAGTTTAAAGGGAGGGCCCTCAGTTCTAGGCTATTGTTATTAATGATTCTAATCATCCCATCTCTGCTACTGTAGCATGTATCAGTACTTCATTTCTTTTTAAGGCCAATTTCACTGTATGGATATACCAAATTTTGTTTATTCATTTGTCAGTTGATGGACATTTGGGTTTTTTCCACCTTTTGGCTATTATGAATAATGCTGTTACAAATATTTGTATACAAGTTTGTGTGTGGGCACATGCTTTTATTTCTTTTGCGTATATATCTAGGAATAGAATTGCTGGCTGATTTGGTAACTTTATATTTAATTATTTAAGGAACCCTCACACTTTCTTCCAAAGCAGCTTCACTATTAACATTCCCATTTATATTCCCAGAATTGTATGAGGATTCTGATTTCTTCACATCCCCACCAACACTTATTATTATCTGACTTTTTGATTCTAGCCATCCCATGAAGGGTACCTCTTGATTTTGATTTGCATTTCTCTTATGACTCATGATGAAAAGAATCTGCTCATTTTTCTTATTGGTGATTTGTATCTCTTCCTTGGAGAAATGTTATTCAAATCCTTTGTCCACTTTTTAACTTGGTTATTTATCTTTTTACTATTGAATTATAATAGTTTACTATTGAATTATAATATATTCTGGATACAAGCCCCTTATCAGATATATGATTTGTCAATATTTTCTCCAATTATCTGGGTTGCCTTTTCACTTTCCTGATTGTGTCCTTTGGAGCACGAACATTTTAAATTTTAATGAAGTTTTGGGGAGCCTTCATAGCATGATATTTTCGACATCCCAGCAGCGTGGGTCAGCTTTTGACATTAACTAACTCCTTCTCCCCCCATGACATGACCACCTCAGAACCCTTCCACTCATTTCCTCACCCTTTCCCTTACATTCAGTCTCAAGCCACAATGTCCAACTTTCCATTTTTCAGGCATATCAAGCTTTTTTCTACATTTGAAACTTGAAATTCTCAAGTTTCGATTCAAATATCACTTCCTCAAAGAGACCTCCTTTGCCACCCACCCAAATCATCCCCATCTCGTCATTATCCCATCCCTTGTTTAATTTTCTTTAATAACACATATCTTGGTTGTTTATTTACTTGTATAAATGTTAAAATATTACACCTGTATTAGAGGATGAATTGCATCTATTTTCTTTATTGTTATATCCTAAGTACCTAGAATAGTGCCTGCCATACAGTAGGTTCTCAACAAATATTTATTGAGTGAATGAATGAATCATCTAGCCCAGACATTATGCTAAGGACTAGGAGCAAATAAGTAAATCAAACTGCTCCCCAAGCAGAGTAGAGTTGTTTTAGAAATATATATTGTGGTTAGTGTTCTTGGGGAAGGTATATGGTTGTTAGTAGAAAACTAATTTGGCAGAATGAATTAATTTTTTAACTGTTTATTTTTAAATAAATTGCTTTAAAGACACCATTAAGACAGAGTAGAACAAATTTGTTCTGCAAATATTCAGACTCCTTTAATTGACTTTATTATCCTCATACATACCTTTCATTGCATTTCATGCCGGCTAACTTACCTTGCAAGGATTTTTCAGGTATTCAGTATTAGTAGAGAGAAATGAAGGGTGCATACTATATTCTCTTCCTGCATCTTTCATTATCTAATCATCATCATCATCATAACAACAACAGTGCTTTTTTTTTTTTTAAGTTTGTTGTTCTGGCCTAGGGAGGAAGGAAGGGAAAAGTTAGCACCATCTTCTGATCTAGTTGAAAACCCTAGGGTAGCCACCAGGAAGCTGGGTTCCAGTCACAGTGTACCTAGAGTTACCTGTGTAACCTTAAGTCTGTGTACTTTTTGAAAGGTCCAATTTTCTACCCAGTGAATTTTGGTTGTTAAGATGTTTCTTACCTAATTTATAAAATTTCTATGAGGATAAAATAGGGTAGATGTGAAAATACTTCCAGTTCCTCCAGGGCAGAGAGGATAGCATAATCAACTAATCATTTCCAGGGACACACACATTTAATCAGGTGCCAGAATAGTTCCGAAAAGAATCCACGTTCTTATGCATCTCCACACTCTTGCCTCAAGGTTTCCTCTGCCTAGAGTGTCCTTCCCCCCTTCAACCCCCACCAAATTACTCTTTCCATACCTCAATGCTTGTGTAAACATCCCTTCTCTCTGAAAAATGCTGGTTTGAATACTTTGGGCTCCAGAATCCTCAATGTTGACAGTCATGCAGGGACCAACAGCATCAAGATTAATTGAGAATGACCATACACTCTATAATAAGAACCACACACAAGGATCTACAAAACAACTAGAAAACAATTAACAAAATGGCAGTAGTAAGTCCTTACTTACCAATAATTACCTTGAATGTAAAAGGATTCAATTCTCCAATCAAAAGACATAGAGTAGCTAAATGAGTTAAAAAGAACAAAACCCAATTATCTGCTGCCTACAAGAGACTCACTTCACCTGCAAGGACATACATAGATTAGAAGTGAAGAGATAGAAAAAAGATATTACATGCAAATGGAAACCAAAAGAGAGCAAGAGTAGCTGTATTTATATCAGATAAAATAGACTTTAAGTTAAAACTGTAAAAAGGGACAAAGAAAGTCATTCTCACAGAAGCACAGGGTAAAATTGTGGTTAGAAAAGGCTTTTTATTATGGGGTGGTGATAGGTGGGAGTGGGATTGGGGAGATATTGGTCAAAGGATACATAATTACAGTTAGGCGAAATAATTTCAAGAGATCTATTGTATTCTATAGTCACTTGCTTGGTTGAGTAAATGACGTTATACTGTATTCTTGAAAAATTCTAAGAGTGCATATTAAGTGTTCTCACCACAGAAATGATAACTATGTGAGGTAATGAATTTGTTTATTAGCTAGATTTAGCCATTTCACAATGTATATATACAGTTGTGTGCTGCATAACAGTCAACAATGGACAACATAAATGATGGTGGTCCTGTAAGATTGTAATATCATGTCCTTATTGTACCTTTTCTATGTTTAGTTATACAAATACCATTACGTTACAATTGCCTACAGTACAGTAACATGCTGTACAAGTTCATAGCCTAGAAGCAATAGGCTATACCATATAGCCTAGATGTGCAGTAGGGTATACCATCTAGGTTTGTGTAAGTACAGTCTGTGATAGTTGAACAATGACAAAATCACCTAATGAAGCATTTTGCAGAATGCATATCCATGACACATGACTGTACTTCAAAATATGATGTTGTACACGATAATTGCATACAATTTTAAATGTCAATTTAAAAAATATTTTTTTTAAAAAAAAAGAATCCCAAACACATACTCCATAACAAACTACAAAGGACATACGATATGTTTCCAAGTTTCCAAATCCTAAGGAACTGGCAATAACTGTTAATCAGTGCGGCCAAGAGGTATCTGCTATGAGCTGGTCTGGAGTATTCTTCTTGCAGTCTCTGTGATGCTTCTGTCTGCCCATGCTGCTTACCTTGTCTGCCATCTGCATTAATATGTTCACTCCTTGCTTCAGAGTTTGTTTCAGAAGTTGTTAGTCTTTACATATGCATGTTTGCAAACCACGTACAGTTGTGCAGGTTGTGCACTCAGCAGGAGGAGGGGAAGGAAGGGTGAAATCCAGCCTGCCCTTTGCTAGTCACACTAGGAGAGAGGTGTCTTTTTGTAATCTGTCCCCCCAGAGGCAATGACATTTTGCAATTCATAGTATATGAGCTTGCTGTGGCCCTTTTTTCAAAATACCAACTGAAGAATTCAGTCTTTATCAGTTTATTTCTACAGCAGACTGCACCCCTCCAAAACTCTGGGTATAAGGACCAGGTCCAGGATGCTGGGTTTGCTTTTCTCTATTCTCAGTGTTTCTGGTACAGGGCCTATGGTCTCTGGTGTGATGTGTACTCTCTCCTCTTAGTCAGTGTTCAGCATCCTGAAAAGGAAGCATTTTGAAAGCTTTTGGTGAAAAGCTCACTTCTTGATAGGAATCTGAATTGACAACTAGTCTTTCTCCAGGATAACACTTTCTGTGTTTCACGAGTCACTCACCCCATTGGTAGCAAGCAATGTAGTGCTCAATATTCTGTAGGCTACACATGCATTGCAGCTAAAATTCAGCATCTAATGAAGAAAACCATTCAATTTATGAATTTTATCACTGTTTCCTTTTGTCTGAAATACATCTCACAATGTTGGGGTGAAGAGTAAAATATCTATATAATATCTGACTGAATACCAAAGGAGAATAAAACAACTTGCAATATTTTTCAATATTTCCATATGAAATTTTAAGCTGAAAAGAGTTCCACACAATTTAAGCACATACAATATTCTATAAGGAAGTTTTTACAGAAGCCAAAAACCCCATTATTAAAATTAAGTATGTTGTTATTAAAAGAAGTGGGCTTCTTTTAAATGCACTGAAATGTAAAAATATTACTTCAAACTTAAGTCCAAGACACCATGAAAGGAGATAAATATCAAAAGGATTAATAATGAGAAATGACAGCACTGTTTTATATCCATCATTCTTTGTGCTTTCCCCCTTCTTCTTGAAAGCAAAGATACTATAACAAATAAAAGTTTAATAAGTAAAAAATACATGTTAAATGAAAAACCATGATTAACTTATTAAGAACCATTAAGTATATAATTACAAGGATTCTATTACATTAAGATACCAATTTCTTTAAAGCCAGAAATAATACCTACTGAAACTTTAATTATTTAAATGAGAAGAGAAAGAGGCATGTTATCTTCCCTGACAAAGATTAAAATCAATTTAATTGCTTCTCTGCTGCCTTGACATGATTCTTGCTGTGAGTCAAGCAACCAAAAAGGGAAATTAATACCGCAGCTGTTAATCAAGTGATATCCGTGCACTCTGTTTGATTACATCGGGGAGAAAACCATTGCTGCTTGGATGCCGTGTGTGTCTATACCCCTTTTGTTGTTGTAGATGGGTTAACCATGATAGATGCTGAGGCTGGACTCAGTTGTTAGAGCCTGTGATAGCGCTAAGTGAGGCACAGCCTCAGGAAATTGTAGGTTGCTGTGCTTGAGCCTGGGTAAAGGCAGTTCTATCAAGACAGAGGTTTGCTCCGAATTAAATTCACCCTTTGGTGCCTGATTCTACTGTCCATAGTGTGAAGTACAAAGAAACACAAGGACATTGGTGGGGCTAGAGAACAAGGGAGAATGTGAGAGTGTGGCTAAGATTGATGCTTTTTTGCCTGAACATAACAATATATTTTTCAAGGGAGACAGGAGCAGTTTCTAGAGGTCAAATACCAACTCTCACAGAATTAGAATGTGCATTTGCAAGGCCAGGTATAGTAGCAGGCGATGCACACCTTGGACACACACCCCCAGCCCCCATATCTGCTGATTTAAAAACAAGGCTTTTGTTAAACATGCGCTGAAGGACCCAGTGGCATCCACACTTGGCAAACTAATGTATCTGATTGTAAGAAAATGGTATTGTGAAATATTTATGAGTCTGGAAACACAAACTAGTACCCTGACTCATCATCTCTCATCAGCCCTTGTTAACTTTACAGGTGATGAGAGACACTGGAAAAACTGGGGTTGTCCAAACTAGTAGATCTGAGTCACTTTGCGCCAATGGAATTCAGTTTCATCAAGGGCCCTTTTTTCAGGAATTTTTAACTCTCCCCCTTCCTGTACACCTTCTCTTGTCAGAGACAGAAATGGGTAAGCACAATTCCCAAGCATATATACTCAGGAAGAGAAAATTCTTCTGAGAACCTTATTCTTTTTCCTAGATAGGAGAAAACCTTGAATAGGGATTGAGAAATTTGGAAAAGTTTGGTATTGGGGCTTTTTAACATCCCTAGCAGTACTGTGAAAAGATCCTAAGGAAAAATGCCCATCCAGACCAGTTGGAGGAAAAGCTTACATACAGCAGGATACGCAGAAAGGCAAAAAAGACAAAACACTCTGCCTTCCAAAGATAACCCAACATTTTTTTACATTTCAAGAAAAAAATCACTGGCTCAGGTCAGCGCACGGGATAGGTTAAGATGCCCATCAGCTTTTATTTTCTCTGAGCCCAGTTCACCTATCCCCAGGACCTATAGATGACTTTGCCTGGCTCTTTTTCATCAAATACAACTCATCCTACTATATTGGATCACCTTGCTGTTAGCCTGGCACTGTCCCTCCCCATTTCAATTTGACCAAATTGAAACAGATGCCCAGAGGCCGTGGAGATCAAGACTAGTATAACAAAATTTGGAGCCAGTTTCCAAGCTTAAATCAATATTTAACGGTAAGCCTGCTTTTATTTATTTATTTTTTGGCAGGCTTTTACTGGCAAATATCACTTTAAACTGAAAGCCAGAAGCCTTAATTATAAAGGATGCCATTCAGGATATATTTTGAAAAACAATAACTCATTTGACAAGACAACCTGGTAGTTTGAGGGATTATACTCCTGCAGAATAAGGCAAACAGGAGGGTGTTACCATTTTCAATATCCTTCAAGGATATATTTAATTACCTCATTTGCAAGCATGCAGAGACAATTCAAATAGGGGAGAAGGGGAGTGAGACGGAGTTTGAGATCCATTCACTGTCTCAGCCACACCGAGCAGAAGCCCCATGCCCGCCTGCAATATGAGAGGGATGAGTCACGCTGGTGCAGGACCCTGAGTGGAGGGAGTAGAAGTAAAGTGCCAGCTCTGCACCACAGCTCCATGCAGTGGCAAATGTTTGCCTAGGTGGCAAAGGTCACCCAGAGAACTTACGCCAATGGAGCTCTGGCTAGAATGAGGACCAGCATGGATGCTGTTCCTTGGTGACCTCCATTTCACCTCACCACTCTCCAACACGTGGTAAAGCATCTCTTGATGAGTTGAACAGGTCAACTGGAGAAAAAGAGACATGAGATCAGAAATATAAGCCCCGTTGGGGTTGCCATGCTCAGCAAGACCAGAATAGAGGTTTTATTTCTTCAGTATAATTTTTGGAATGAGTTGCAGGGGCCAGAATTTTCTTTTTGCCTTACCTACTTTGAACAGTCGCAGCAAAATAAAAACAGGTGATCCACATAAGTTTTTATTAAAGATAAAAAAACAAACACATACAAGAGGTTTACAAAATGAATCCACACCCAACTTAGCGAACACCATTCCAGAGCTAATAATTGTTCATCAATCTCAAGGAATCTATTTCAAAATGCACAGTCAAAAATTAGCAAGCAGTAGCGTATGTTCCACAACTAGGCTCTATGATCCCATCTCATAATGTTGCCATTTACCTTCAAGACTATTCTGCAATTTTCTAAAGAAGAAAGTTGTCAATCACTTGAATACATAGAATTTAGGGTGGGGATTTGGGGGAGAGACTATAATACAGCTCACCAAGAAACAGAAGGAACTCAAAACAATTATGTGAAGGAGAGAAGAAACCAGTTCAGTTCCCACATGGGCACCGAGCCTGTTTCTCCCCTGCCTGCCAAAACACATAATCAGCAGTGGTAGTCTTCCTGTATGTTGCCCCTTTGTACATGTTGTTATGCTGTTTTACAAATTCAGACTAGCCTTTAGGCACCATTCTCTTTCCTTTATAAAGTAAAAGTCCCTAAAGACCTCTCATCTTAAGCCCCCACCACCCCTACCATCCCCAGACCCCTCCCCAGGCCTTCCAAGAGACACAACACTTGCCTTTTGCTTGTCTTCCAGCTTCTGGACAAAATAAAGTGACTGCCATGGGATGTCTTCCAGATTGTCCTGTAGGATCTCACACCCACCTCTGAACAAAGCCAGCTGGGGAAGCGCCTCTGTCTACACTGACACGAATACAATCGTAGAGCTTTAATTTCATTTCATGGACTTCCCTTTGCAGCTTGCCTGTCTCTCCCATGTCTGCCACCCGCAGAAGGAGATTAAAAGAACAGAGGAGGTAGGAGCTCTTGTGACAACCACGGAAATTTTGGCAGAACCTTTATGGGAACCATATGGCAGCAACTTTGCAGTACATGAAACATTTCTAAGGGAGAAGACACTATTACTCCCAAAGAATGTTTCTCGTCTGTCTCAAGTGGATTGAGCACCCTTGCCAAAGGTTGTGAATAATATTTTCTGGAGAGACTGCATGATGCAGAGTATATCTGACCTCAATGTATCTAATAGTAGGAGGTAGACATCATACCCCACAACATATTTTACTAATTCAAAAAAGTGAAAAGTTCGTATGTGGTATTTCTGATATTCCCTAGCTATTAATAACTTCCCAATAGCATATTTTACCCATCTTTGTAATGAAGGGACTGGACAAGATAAATGGTTTTCAATTTTTTATCTTTGTAGCAAACTCCTTTTCTGAATGAAGACCATATCAGCACTCCAGTGAACAGAAAAAGGCAACGACAGAGCAGATACGGGTGAAGTGACAGTGGAAGGCCTGGGTCCTCTTTCTCAGCTTCCTCCTCATTTTTTTCTTCTTTTCCTTTCCTTTTTTTTTTTTTTGTTTCTTTTTTTTTTTATGTTCCTCCCCAGACTATTACTCTTTATTCATTTTAAACAGGTAGAACAAGGAGAGACATCTGTCCCCCAGCCCCAGTTCTATCAGAGTCAAATGGGCCTTGCCTCTTGTTCAGAAAGACAAGCAGGTGTGTTCACATTGCCTTTGGAGGGCCCACGGCTTTCCAGCCAGCCCTGCAGTCCACAGAGGCTCCTCATGTCACCATCCCCAGTGGGCAGCACTCAGCCAATGGCCAGGAGAAGGTCTCAGAGTAGAAGCAGTTCCAGGTGAAGGATGAGATGCAGCCAAGGAGAAGAGATGTGAGAGGGATTGCAGGAGTGTCTGTCAGGAGGGACAGAATCCTGATGACAATTTTTTTTCTTCTTTAAGGCCTAGAGCTCTATAAACAAACCTGCCTTCCCTGCACAGTGGAAATCACAAATAGTAGTCCGAGGGAAATCACGGTCTCACACTGCACACACCCGTACACTAGGATTTAGAAACAGAAATGATAAAAGAAACAGCTGTATAGTAGTTAAATTGTGGCTGGTTACCACAGAAAATCTCTGCCTTGAATCCTAACCTTTTAGCAACTACAAAGGAACTAGATGTTGAGATTTGGGGGAAAAAAACAAAAACCAGCTTGGGCTGGAAAAGTGGACAATTCAGTTCAGGAACACTAAACCAGCCTGATGGAAGAAGGTATCTAGAATACGACTCAGACAATGCCACTGCCAAGCTGTTCCTGATTTAGGACTCTGAGAACACCCTGACGAAAATAGACAGGGACCCTCACACCACACTCATGCCTTTAGATAGTTTGAAGTGTTTCATATATTTAAACTTCAGTTCATGTCGGAGGTAATGTATGTAGCTTAGTTCCTAGTTCCTAGTTCCAAGCCATCTTGATTTCCTATCCCCTGAATTTCTAAGGAGCATATAAAGTCCTAAGCAAAAGAACTCTTCAGGCACTCCAATGGAAATGTTCCCAAACCAGGAGGACCCAGCTCTTGGTCAGCTGCAGGCTGGATAGCAGTGTCCTAATGCAAAAGGACATGAAAGCACCCTCCAGATGTGGTCACTAAAGGCACATGTGTGCTTATTAACATTATTGAGAACACATTCTATTAACGGAACAAGAGGTAAATGCTAATATTACTCACTTTGAACATAAGTCAGGATGCTTTTAAGAAAAAAAGCCTTCCTAATATACTAGAAAGAGATGCAGAGGAAGCTCATTTGTCAGGAAACATAACAAAGGATCTGTTCCGGTCTTCTATCACCATTGTTGGATTTTTAAAATAGTATTAGTTTCCCTTTCAAAGTGTACTATTATGGAGAGATCATAGCATAGTTTTAGAAGCCATCACTTCTTCCTTGATGAATGGAATTGGGTATTTCACTCAACCTTTCAGAGCTTCTCATCTGAAAATATGATGATGATGATGATGATGATGATGATGATGACGGCAATGACAACGACAATGGCACCTACATCCTTTCTAAACCCAGTTCACAGAAGCAGATGGAGCTAATGCTTGAGAAATAGCCAAGGAGCCTAGTTAGCATCTGGGTTCTGAGTCTGCTGGGCCAGGGTCAGACTGAGACTCACTGTTGACCTAGCGGGCTAACAATCTGATGGGCCTTATGCAGGTGCTGTTTTTTGTTTTGTTTAAATATCTGTTCAACATTATCTACAGCAGATGTTGAGGACCACAGTGAGAAAGAGCACCCTGGGCTATAGGCCACCAGATTCTACCTTTCCTCTCTCTTCTCAGCAGTTTTGCTCTTGCCAGCTATTGCTTATTCAAGAATTTACCTTGGGTGTCTTGTCACTATCCCCTCCAAAGCAGTTTATTTGTGTTTTTCTTACACTATATACACTACTCTTCCCGAGAGTAGTTATAGAAATACCATTTTTTCCCATCTTTTTGTATTCCTGGGGATAGTTTAGACCCCAAGGGTATCCTAATGCCTTGAATTATTGGTGCTCCAGGAATGGCCCTGCTGATATCCCAATTTAAGCAGAGTCTGGGTAGGGTTTCCTCCCTGGCAAATTCCTACCTGAGCTGAGCTTCTAATTTATTAACACTTTGGTTCTGGGTGAGTCGTCCTACCAGATCAGCCAAATAGCATCAGGTTGAAAAGCAGCGGCCAAAACCTTTGGCAGTGTGGGTCCAGCCAGGACAAACAATGGCAGTTAACAAATTAAAAAGACAAGAGTAGGGTTCAAAGTGAAAAACTGTACCCTTTGGTGTTGGGACTGGGGGGCTGGAACCAAGCAGAAGCAGATCAGAACAAAGGATGTGTGTCATGGCACCTGGGTCTTGGGCAATTGCAACAGATGAGTCAGCAGTGTCCTGGGCTTGTCTACACTTACTGGTGACTCCAAGGTGAATCACTGAGTCAGGGTGACTTAAAGGTTGAGGAGACACATCCCAGGCTTGTTGTGAGAACTAAGTAAGATAATGCATGTAGGGAAAGGCTCTTGTGATTCCTAAGCCACTGAGCAAATGATTACTAACTCAACTGTCCTAATTACCGTTGTCTCTCCACTACAATTTGCTCAACACTCTCAGTTCTCTCAGAGAATATAACCAACTCTAGAGAGAGCTTTAATAAGGATCATGGGATTGGAATTCAGACAGAGTTGGATTCAAATCCCAACCTCATCACTCATGAAAACGGGGGTAATAATAATAGCTTAAAGGAATGTTGTGAGATTGAAGCCAGCATTTATAAAGGGCCTGGCCCATAGTAGTTAGTCACTAAATGGCATTTTTTATTGTTATTAATATTATTTTATTATTGAACTGTTAGTTTGGGGTCTTTGGAGGAGACTACTTCCTAGGGATTACTTTTGCCTTAGGGAAAAGGGCAATTCTTAAGGGCATTTCGGCCAGAAGAGGAGGCCCTCAATTTAAATTCATTAATTTATGTACTTTTAAAGTTTTCAAAGTTTTGTGATAATAGCAAGAAAATGCCAGGGTTACCACCATAAAGTAGCTTCAACTTACTCTTGCTGTGTCCTCAGGAGGGGAAAGGTATGAGACAAAGGAGGGCTAAAAGGCTAAAATGTTCACAGAATTCAATGAATTTTTTTGTTTGTTTTTGTGTTTTTTAAGTAGATGAAAGACTTCTCTATTGATTTGAGATTTTTGGATTTTAAAGTTCTAAATTGAGTATCAGTGTCTTCGAAGATTAGAAAAGAATATTTGAACTTCCCTGATTGTGTGAAAAATTGTGGGAGTATTTCATATTTCTGTGGACTAAGGGGGGGAAAAAATCTCAGCAAAGACTCACTCCTGAGAGACCGACTGAAAACGCTGAAAAGTGGTTGAAGTCAACAGCGTCCATGCAGTCCAGACACACAGAAGGCTTCCCAGAGAACACTAGGAGAGCAGGTTTTGAGTCACTTTTCTCTTGAATGTAACCACAGAGGCTAAAGTATACATCAGCCAACGTCTCAGAAAATTCATATACAGGCCAGCAATTTAAGGGATCTTGGCCGACACAGATGCAGCTGGATTGGTTCAGAGATCACAGCACAGGTGTTTGTCAGGCATGGTTTCCTGCTGTGCCCGCCCATCCCAATCTTTCTGCACCCTCTGCCCTGGGTCCCTGGCAGCTGCCTTCCTACCCTCTCACTATTCAGCGATTCAACAGGTCTCCATTAAGGACCTATGTGAGCCCCACAAATACGTCCCTACTCTCATACTCCTCTCTCAGAAAGAACAAATATTTGGAAAAATTATGTATAACTTCCCTGCCCCAAGCAGCCTTGAATGCTTCATCTACATTAACTTGAAAAATGTGCCTCTCAGAGGTTTTACTTTTCCCGGAAAAGAGAGCATATTTTGCTAAAGAAGGTAACTGCAGTCTCCTAAGAACGCCTCATCATGTTCCACAGCACATGGGAAACCGAGGTTACTATTCAATCCTCTGCTTGCAGCGGTGAAACAGATGCCTCCCCAGTCCCTATGATAAAAACCCAGAGCACTGTATCCCAGGAATAGATTAAAGTGGTAGCTGGAAGCATACCCAAGCCAAGGATTTACAGATGTTGCATAAAACCTGCAGACAGCCCACCAAAATCCCTGAACAGAGCTGTGAGGCACACGTCCAGCTCCGTCGGAAATGGGTCCACAGTGAGGGAAAGAAACAAGAATCATAGCTGCTCCAGATGCATGTTAGTGACAAAAGATGCTGAGGAGCTCAAGCGCATCTTTCAAGAATAGTAACTTTTCAATCCATCGCAGGCTGTTTTTGAACTTCAGAATTCTCACTTCGCCATTAAAAATGTTGAGTTTAGTCAGAGCGTATAACAGATATGTTGCTGCCAAGGAACAGTAAGATGCACAAGCTGAGACAAGCTTGGTGTGAGGCAAAGGACACAAATCCCCCAAAAAGCCACCGAGTAGCCGATCGGAGGGCTCGGCACCAAGCAGGCATTCGCGTCTTATTATCCTTCTCTTGATTGCCCCATTTGGACATATTTGTAAAAAGCATTACTCACCCCGCCCTGTATTCCCCAAATACAGCAGATGGTTTCAGCGCAGTGTTTCAAATCAGATGTTAGGCAGAGAGACCAAGCCGGAGCCCAGAGCATCTGGATTTTCAAGAAGCAGAACGCAGAGCGTGTGAGGAGGCTTGGCGAGAACAGGGAAGAGATTGTTCGGGGTATTCACCAGGCCATTTGTAGCCAGAGGGAAAATAACCCCCCAAATAGTGCGATTATTCTTCTTTAACTCCAGTGGGAAGAAGAGGTGCAGGCTCACAGAGCAGAATAAATGTATTCGCTTATTTCGGGAGCCAGAAAGTTTAGGTAAATGCGTTTTTTTAATACACACGTGCACAAACAAAATGTTATCACAATTTTTTAATCTAAATTTTAAAAAGTAAGATGTTAAAAAGAGATCATAAATGAGGATAAAAATAGAAAAAAAGGGTAATTCAGCTCAATGCAATATTCATGTGTTTCAAAAACCTAAGTGAGTAGCATTCATAAAACACAAAAGGACATGGTTCTTTGTTTCTAAAAATTATAGTTTGTCTTTTTTAAAGGTTGTCAGGTACAGAGTTAGTTAAATTGTGAGGCAAATATAGAAGGTGTAGAAATTACCTGTTTGTGTCAATAACTAAAAAGGATTGAGGATCCCAAGCGATTTCGTAATGTCCATTTGGATATCTATCAGCCTCGCCATGTTGCCAGCTTGTTAGTAACAATAACACACCGTGAGGTCTTAGGCAAGTATCTAATCTTTTTCCATGGCTCCAGTTTTCTCATTTGTAAAATGAAAGAGTTGGACCATATTAGCTCTGAGGCCCTTTCTTGCTCTAATAGTGTATAGATACATGAAATCCTACCGAATTAAGTAAGACGTGTACTTAAAGCAATGTCTTGCACATAAGTGCTGAATAAATGATGGCTGTTACTACTAGTAATATAAACTTCTCAGATCTGGTGCTATTGTTGTAGCAATTATTCTTTGAACAGTGGCTGCTTTACTATAGAGAGAAAAGCAATACTGCACAGCTCACACCTAGAACTTGACTTAGATTGAGTCCACAGAGAAACAGGAAAAAGCAAGTGCTCACATCCTTACCTCACGTTAGGAAGTGGAGCAAGTAACCCATTATCATATTGTCTTCTGGCAACATCTTCTGATTCCACCAATAGTTTCTCTTGGGGATTGTTTGGAATAGGAATATGGACACACAAACCCTTACTTTTTCCCATTCCTAAAATCTTTTTCTAATCTACCTAATGATATGCTCTTCTTGGCCCTTAAAGTTATTTAAAAAAATACATATTTGTGGGCTCCATATATTCAAAGACAATGGCTACTTGAAAAGGTCTAAAAATAAACCAATGGAAATTATAACATAAAGCTTAAACATACAAGGTTCTACTCTCTGCCTCTCCTACTGTATTTCCTTTAGTGAATGATACCCATTTCATTGAATGTCCAAGTCAGCAAATTGAGTTATCCTAGACTTCCCTTTTCTAACTTTCTTCTTATCCTTTCTCCTTCCCTCCCTCATATCGAATAGCTATGCAGTGTCTTGTTCATTTATACATATTTGATGAATATTAGTAGAATCAACAGCAGTAGTAGCTAACAGCTATATAGTGCTTGTTATATGCCTGGCACTCTTCCAAACATCTTATATGAATTCACTCCTATAATATTTCTGACAACTCCATCATCCCCATTTTATAGATTAGGACATGGAAGCACAAGAGATTAAGTGACTTGCTCAGAGGTACATGGCTACTAAATGGCAGAACTGCTTTTCAAACCCAGGAAGTTTGACTCTAGAGTCTACGAGCTCAACTATTAATACTACTCTTTACTCTTTCTATCCTGAGATATTTAGGTTTAATCCTACCATCAGAGCCAAGGTATATCTATTCCAGGTTAAATAACACAAACTGTATATTGTTCATGCTAAGCTATTGTTTTTCCTTAGTGAGTCCTACAGGTACTGTTTTTTAAATGTGTCTCTCCTTCCCAATTTAACAGTGCGCCCTGGAGCTCTAGAGTGATCAGGACAGCACTCCAGAGTAGTACAAAGCAACTTGCTATTCTCTGGCTGCCTAATGGCACCCCTGTTCCCTGCCGGCACACAAGACAGCCGGATGGGGACCAGGAGAGAAGGACTGAAGGGGAAATGCAGGGCGGCATAGGAAGGGAAGAGAACACAGAGCTGACTGAGTAACTGAGGTGAAGAATCACAAGTTTGTAAGCAGGGTGTTAGGTGATCCAAGCTGTTTTAGGAAGGACAGTTAGTCGACACTGCATGGGACAAACTGGCCTGGGGACAGACTGGAAGCAGGGATATCACTTTGCCAACTCTGCCCTGTGCTACCTGGCCATTGTGAGGACCCCACACTGAGCAGCGGGAGTGGGAACGTTGAGATGGAGCCAAAAGACATTCTGGAGGCAGAATTGGCCTCTGTGCCTGGTTAGGGGAACACGGTGAGGGAGGAAGGCACCCTGAGAGCACGTAGATGGGGAGACAGGGGAACGGTAATATCACCAGGTTATAGTGGGGAACAAGACAGAAATGGGCTTTGCCTTACTGCAGCTTATAGTCTAGAGGAGACACATAATAAATTAAAAAGCAAGCTAATAAAATCTGTCAAGTTCTACCAAAGAAACCAATCAGAGAATGTGAGGTGGGGGGAGGAAGAAAGCGGGCCTACTTTGAAGTAGGAAAATAAACAGTAGGGTCTTGTGTCATAGAAGCTAAGGAAGCAACAAATTTCTATAAGAAGGGGACGGCAAACAATGTCAGACACTAAGAGGTCTTGTGAATTCGCATTAGATGGCTATTAATAGCTTTGGAAAACAGAATCTGTAAAGTGATTGGGATAGAAAATTGCAGTCAGCTGGTTCAAGAGTGAATACGATGTGAGAACACTGTGAAAATCAACCCACACGAGCCGTTTTCAAAGTGTGGAAGGTGTGAAAGTTGTAAGATTCAAAATGGAGTCACTTGTGTCAGACCCTGGCAAAATAGAGCTGGGAAAGGCCACGAAGAGAGGGTTCTCATGCACAATTTGCCTGATGACAGGAACTATTACAAGGAATTTTTCCAAACCCCAGCTTACTACATGAGTTACCCAAGGACAGCTAGCAGCACAAAAGACAGCTAGCCACTTATACGAGGATACTTGCCTGACACACTGTCTCACAAGCCCAGTCCAAAACCACAAGGGCCTAACTGGGACTGCAAGATGACACTCACCAATGAAAACTCACCAGCTCTTAGAAGATGCTGCCAGGGTCAGTGAACTTGCTTTCAAAACAACTTGTGTAACCTCCTCTTTCCCCAGTAAAACGCTAACCTTTTCCCTTTGTTCTCCGGACATACCAGAGGCCACACTGGTCTGTATCTATGTCATGAATTATAATCCTACTTCTTGTATATTATTCCCAAATAAATCCTTTTTGCCTAGAGATTTGTCTCTTTCTATTTTTTCATGTTAGCAAAGGGAAGGAGAGAAGTAGGAGGTTAGCTTAAAAAGGAAGCAGGTTTGAAAGGGCGTTTCTAAGATAAGACAAAGTGTAACTTCTCTGGGGACTAAGGGAAAGAAATTGTTGTAGGCAGAGGTTAAAGATTAAGGAGAGGAGGGACACAGCTGAGGAGAAAGCA
The DNA here is from genome assembly GCF_000956105.1 of Propithecus coquereli. Classification (NCBI taxonomy): domain Eukaryota; kingdom Metazoa; phylum Chordata; class Mammalia; order Primates; family Indriidae; genus Propithecus; species Propithecus coquereli. The sequence goes on from NW_012153062.1 coordinate 4,104,062, forward strand.
AAAAGAAAAGGGAAGAAGAGAGGATTAGCAGCAGAGATGTACAAGTGAGCCTTGGAAGAAAGATGCGAGAAGGCTTCATCCGGAAGATAGTGTGTGTCATTTGGAGCTAGAAAGGGAAAATAATGAGATGCCCCTTCCTAAATATTGAATGAAGTCGAGAAGCGGTCCAGGCAACATTTTCCCCTCCAGGTGGGCTGCATCTGAGAGGCAGCACCACCATTTTACAAAAAGACAGTTGTATACTAGGAGAGGATCCTGAAATAGTCCGTTATTACAAATTCAATACACAAACAGTATTTGCAAAGTCACAGCAGCATTTACCTCGAGAAATCAATAAAAAGTATTAAGTGGCTCTGATTTTCCTTTTACCACCAGAAACAGGAAAAATCTAGTAAGCTGTTTGGATAGTCATCACTTAAATCAATTACCTACAAATAATTGAATTTATTTTCAAGTACAACAAAATAGGAAAATCATTTTAATTGCCTATTTTAAATGAGTGTGGTTCTATAGTAGGCAATGCATGAGCAGGAGGGAAAGTAAAGGCAATAACATTTACTGAACACCTACTCTGTTCCAAGTATCTTAGATGAGGTATAAGATACCTTTCCTCACTTAATTCTAATACCTGATAAGGTATATATTATCTTTTTATAGATGGAACTGAGGCTCAAACATGTTAAAGAGTTGTTCTGCTGAGTGATCACCCTTTCATATAACTACCTAGAATGCTTATGTCTAGAGGCTGGCTTGGCACAAAACTCTAGAGCCCTGTGTTTGGCACCCCTGAGCCATGGAAGCCCTGGGCACTGGAGTATTCCATCCCCAGAATTTACTATCTTAAGGACCTTGGCATTTCATTATTTCACTCAGAGCCATTTGCAGCAGACAGGGTCTCAGCTGCCTTTCTTGCCTCCAAAATGCTCTCTGGCAGCTTCCTGGCCCTTATCCCGGGCTGAAGGGGAAGGCCCAAGTGCTTTTACAAGACCTCTGTCCTCTCTAGTCATAGCTCAGTGGATGTGGATGTCCCAGGTTGGAACATCTCATCCAAGGGCCAGCCAGATATTCTCTAATAAGAATCCACCTAAGACACAGAAAATGCACTACTTTGTGATGGACTCTAGAACTAAAATCCATGTAGGTTTGGGGTTGGAGCTGGTGCCAAATCAAAGCCATGAGTAAGCTCTAATATGAGCCATGATATCAGGAAGCATGAATAGGGAAAAGGAGCTGGCCTGCAAAGAGAAGCATGGAACAGAAGCCTGAAGAACCAAGGGCAAGAAACCACATGGCCCTAGGGACAGAGAGGTCATCTCCATTCCTGACTCCTGCCCCTTTGGGACCCACCTGTTATTAATATAGGGCCTTCTTTGCCTATGGCATTATCTAATGTAGGCTTACAATAAACCCTACATTTTGAGAAGGTATCTGCTATTCTCAATCAAAGATGTTGCCTAATCATTCATTGAACACAAATCAATGTATTAACAATATAATAACATTAGCCAACTTTTAATGCTGTACATTTTAAGTGCTGTGCACTTATTAACTCATTTGATCCACACAACAAGGTGTTAATTTTATTCTCATTTTACTGGTAAAAAAAATAGTGATACAGAAAAATTAACATTTAAATTTCTCCAAAACTCTCTTAAAAATGCATTCCCTAGCACAAGCAGGACCCTACTTCCACCCCAAAATAAACTCTACTTTGTCTGTGTTTCAACTCAGCATTACTTCAGGTCTTAAATCCAAGAGGGTTTTCTAACCAGTTTAATTGATGGACTGAGAGTAATTCATTTCTTTTTCAACTGCAGAAACAAGTTAAAAATAGCTTCAGAAAACAAAATTTATTCCTGAACCAAAAATTAAAACTTAATAATGTGCAAGCAAATTGCATTGAGCTTTTATCACATTTTGCCCTTGCTGAACATTTTTGGCTTCAGCAGCTGCTCCATGAAATGTAACCGTCACTGCAGTGAATAAATAAGCAACTATTGGTGTGATACAGCTGCCCCATGTAACAGCATTAGGGTAAAGCCACTAGTGGAACCACAGGCCAGAAGAGAGCTGCATTCTTGCTCAATACGGGTGGGATTTCACACAGCCTGGCAATCCCCGGAGATTACAGTACATGTGTAAGGGCAAATGAGCTCAGAGTGGACATCTACTATTCGGCCTACCCAGCAAGTCTTCCTTTGTCTAAGAATTTCTCCAAACCTAATTCCACTCTAGCTATGTGATTCCTATGGGGAAGTTACCATTTTTCTATCCAACCTTGCCCTGCTGTCCACAGCTAATCAGTCCAAGGCAGGCCAACCAGATCCTTTTCTCAGGATTCTGCATACTGGAAGGAAGAAAGAGCATTAGCATCCAGGAATGAAAGATTTAAAATGTACAACTTGGAAGCTATCAGTAGGAATGTTCTCAGCCTTCAAAGAAAGAATGAAGCCAACACTCAGACAAAAGCATCTGAATCTCTGATTACAGAAGTCCCTAGGCTCAGCCATATCATTGTCCTCCCCACGTTTGATTGTTCAATCCTTTCCTGGATTACCTATGCCAATAAACCCCTTTTGTCTAAATTGGCTTGATTTAGGTTTCTGTTGCTTCCACCTAGAAGTGACAGAAATCTTATAATTCATCCTCAATTTTTTGGCCATTTGTAAGAGAGCATACGTTTTCTGTTTTGCACAGAAACTTGGGTAGCCAATATGTTTCTTCTTTTCCCATTGTCTTTCCTCTGACCAGCGTTCCCTTACAACCCAGATCAGCCTGTCAACTATTGCATTTTGCAAGTGCCTTAGAATCAGAGTCACTACATTGCAGAACCTTAGGGATGCCGTTTATATATGTGAATCACATCCTTTAAGTTGCACAACACACAGTCATATTCAGCAGCCCTGCTGATAACCATTAACGATTTTTTGATGCTGAAGAGAGTTTGGCTGGCTTGCTCACTTGGCAATGTTAGTGTAAAGTTTATGGATGGAAAAATGGCAGGTGTGGTCCCCAAGTGAACCAGTGTGATGTATAAGGAAGAAAAGTTATGTGCCATGACTCAGTGACTTTGTGTCATGGGCCAGCCATCTCAAATGTGGAGTGCCACTGGCAAAACAGTGCCAGCAAGCCCTGTGGGAGGAGGAAGTGCATTGAAGGCTGGAAAAAGCCAAAGCAGGGAGAGTTTAATGGGCTACTCAGATTCTAACCCCCATGGTCAATAGTACAGACAGGAGTCTTAGTCTTTACTCTGTGATTCTGCTCATTAGCAGTAGAATATACAACATTCCAGTCACATCCCAATGCCAGGGTCCTCCCAACCACACCGCAATTACAGCACCAGTGTGGTCTCTCCAAGTGGAAGGGAAACGGGGACCAGAACTTCCACCATCAAGTCTCAGATTACACCTCAATAAAAGGGCACTGTTGAAGTCCATCCTGTTGGGAGCAATGCCAGGGACCCTCCCAGGAGAAGACTGTTCCTACAGCCCTTGCCTCTGTCAGACAGGGCTTGCTCAGGAATTAGGGTAACCAAACCATCATGGGGAAGTAATGAAAACAGGGGTGTGGGTCAGGGTTCTATATCGAGATACCCTGCACAGGGAAGGACACTTTCTCCTTCTATAGGAGGACTCTTTCTAAGGGAAAGCCTTCTTTCTATCCTCAGTGTCCTACTCCAGTTTGGTGCAGTGGTTCTCACATTCAGGGAGCAAAGAACAATTTCTAAAGCCACTCAAGGTGTGGGCACTGACCAGCTGTATCATTGCCACCTGACAGATGGTTAGAAACAGAATCTTGCCTCATCCCAAACCTACTGAATCAGCACCTGCATTGTAACAACATGCCCGCATGATGCACATGCACGGGACAGCTTAAGAAGCACTGACTTGGTGTATCTATTCAAAATGCAGATTTCTAAGCATTGCCTCTAAAGATTCGGATTCTTTAGGTGCAAGGATGGGCTCAGGAATCTATACTTTTACTAAGCACATCTGGTGATGCTTAGTCAGGAAGTTCCTGGACCATACTTTGCAAAATGCTGTTTTATTTTATTATAAACACAAAAATTTCCCTTAATACTAGTTAAAGCAAGTTCTTATTTTTCCAGAGTCTTTGAAGGAGTATGGGAAGGAAACACAAAAAAGGAGAGTTTCCTCCTCTCATAGGAAACTGATGGTCAAAGCAAAACAATCATCAACTCCTAATTCCACCTCTCCACCATTGGATATGTTCTCCTTCTGAGCTAGAGCCAGCCAGAGAAAAGAGCAAGTGAGATGGCCAACAAAGAGAGAACCAGACATGGGGGGAAATGGTACAGAGGAGGGGCGACCAGGCGGAGAACACATGAGGAGGCAGAAGGGAAATGAAGCAGATCATTGCCACAAAGCATCTCTGCGTGGCTGTCACTGAGAATTCTGATTTGAGCAATACTAAGTAGCCAGGACCTATTTGAAAGAACCGTACAACTCTACTGAAAGACTTAGAAGAATATTTGAATAAATAGAAAGCATATATTACTCTTAAATAGGAAGACAGTATTATAAAGATATCAGTTTTTCCTAAGTTATTCTAAAAATATCTTTTTTCTAGTTGGCAAAATGGTACTTAAGTTCTCCTGGAAAAACAAACGGGAGAACAGTCAGAGGAGAGCCAAGGGGATTATAGCTTTACCAGATATGAAAACATAGCATAAGTCTGCAGTAATTAAAAAGTTTGCTATGGATGCAAAGATAATCAAACCTAATAAATGTAATATTTGCTATTTTTAAATAAATAATAAATATTATTTTAAAATAATAAATAATGTATTAAATAAATATTGAGAAAATATTTAATAGTGTTGAACCAGTTGAATAGTCATTAGCAAAAACAAAGTTCTGCTTATACAGCAATTCATTGCAGATGGAGCAAAAATTCAAAGAAAGTGCAACGATACTAAAATAATACATAGGTGAATAGTTGTTTTTAATTATCCAAGAATGGGAAAGACCTTTCTAAACATGAAATAAAACTTAGTAACCATAAAGAAAGAGATTGCTAAATTTGAATACATAAAACCTAAAATTTTTCTTAACAAAGTCAAAATAGAAATTTTAAAATTGGAAAATGTTTTGCAATACATGAAACAGATTAATATCAACACAAAAAAGAGAATAACCCAACAGAAAAATGGGGAAAGAGTATAAGCCAGCAATTTATATTACAAGAAATATAAATGGCCTGTAAATATATGAAAAGATATTCAATGTTACTCATAATGAGTAAATGCAAATTAAAACAAAAACGAATATTATTTTTACAGATTAACAATGACTTGAATGGTTTCTTAATACAATACTTCATCTTGAATCTCATGCACTGTGAGTAAGATTACAAATTGGTACAAACTTTTTGGGGCCAATCTGGCAATATTAACTTAAGTGAGAAATGCTAGGCCCTTTGACCAATGGATCCCTTGTACGTATTGGGATTTATCCTACAAAAATATATGATTATATGTGTAAAGTTATCTGTAAAAGGATATTTGTAACGGCAAAAATCTAAAGGCAACCTCCAATAGAGAATTAAGAAAATGCATTATCACACATCCATACCATAAAGTATTATGCAACCACAAGAAAGAATAAGGTAAATCTACATGTACTTCTATGGAAGGATGATTAAGAAATACTAAATGCTTAAGGCAGTTAGTTTCAGAGCAGGATATATACTTCTAGATTAAAAGCATGGCATCTGAAAACACACTTCCCCGGTTTCCAACCAGTTCCCCTACTAATGAGCTACATACCTTAAATCAGATACTTAACTGCTCTGTACCTCGGTTTCCCCACATTTAAAATATGAATAATAACAGTATGTACTTCACAGGGTTGTCATTAGGACGAAATAAAGTTGTCTTATGAAGCATGTAGCACAGAGCCTGACTCACGGTAAGCATTACACACAAGCAACTACTCAGAGTGGTTATCTCTGGGAAGTGGAACTGGGTTCAGAGCTTGCATAAGACTTTTATTGTATGCTTATTTATGCTGTTTTATTGTCAACTCATACATATTATTACTTTCACAATAAAAAATTCTCAGTTTAGACTTAAAGAATCATATCAGAAATTGATTTGAAAAGACTCTTCCATGAGTATTTCAATATTTGTCATATTCTCTAAGTTAAATTCCTCTCAAAATAAATATCTATAGTCTTTCCTCAGATAATAAAACTAAATAGCAGCTCTCCAGCATCCGTAAATCTCACACTACCCACCCAGACAGGAGGGCTGAATTTCCTTGGTAAAGGATAACAGCATTGAGTCATGAGGCTTTAGCTGACTTATTTGTTGTTATAATAAACCATTATTCATTCATTCTCCAAAGTATATGAGACAGACTGACCTTGGCAGCATTCTTTAGGAGTGAGAAGACTACAAGCCAAGTATCTAATCATCAGAATCAAAATCTGATTTCTGGATCATCAGAAAAGTCGGCCTCTTCTGTTGCCAAACGATCCTCCCGCTGGCCACATTTTCAGTCAATCGGAATATAATCCTATCACAGGCAGTGCGCGGCATGAGGATTGCATTTTGTTTCATAGCTGGTCTAAACATGATTACTGCTTTCATCACACAGCCACATCATCAAGTCAATAAGGATTTTCCATATTGACTTTTCATGTTGCACAGACCGTATAAAGGAACTTGAGTAATTCCAATTTGCTCCAAAACCCAGCTCTGCAGAGAATAGATTAGTACCTGTTCACCTTGGCTTGTTTAGGATAAACCAACAGTCCATGAGTACATTTCTCTTATTCCAGATATATGAAAAACTCGTCAATCCTAATTCTACTTAAAAATAGACTCCTCTTTTAAAAATGAACTTTTAGGATATTTCTATTATTTAAGCCATGGATGCTGTGAAAAATCACACTATCCCATTTCATTCTTTGTACATCCCTGCATTTCGTTAAATTAATGTAATATTCTCCATTTTGAATCCCAGAGTTGCTAGGCCCAGTAACTACTAGCCTACAGAGTTTTATGGACAGAAACCAGCAACATTCAACTGCCAAAATAATCTTCGAACCTCAAACTTTAGCTTAATCCCAGCTCACTGGGAACCACCAGTGGAACCACCACTCCCTGCCCAAAGCTCCATAGCTCCAGAGCTGGCTACGAAGAGATATTCCAATACTGCAGGAAAATATTTCCTTGAAAAGCCTTATAGCTTGTTCTGAGAGGTAGAAAAGGTCTTAAGCAATTCTAGAACAAAAAGAAGAGGCATATGTCATAGTTATTGTTGTAAAAATATGTAACCACTTACTTATATAAGGAAAAAATATCTGGAAGAGAAGAAAAATAAATGGATCAGGTACCATCTCAAGAACTTTTCTCCTACAATCAATCTTTTTCGGGCTCCAAGAAATAGATAAATCTCACCAGGAAGCATGCAAATCTTCCATAATGCATAACAAAACAACCCCCCATTGATTCCATGTTTTCGTACAGCTACTGCACTCATTTCACAGCAAAACATCTAGAACATAGCAATAGTCACCATCTCCACTTCCTCACTTCCCAATCTCTCTTCATCCTAACCTAATCATTCCTCTCTCCCCCCATTGCACAGTAACTGCTCTTTTCAAGGTCACCAGTGAATTCCATAATGCCAAATATAATGGTCATTTTTCTGACCTCATTCAACTCAACTTCTCAACAACTATCTCATTGAAATATGCTCCTCTTTTGTCATTTATCACACCAAAGCATCCTGGTTTTTCTACTGAACACAGATGTCTCCTTTTTGGTCTCATTTGCCAGCTCATTGTCCTTGCTTCCCTTCTAAACCCTGACGCATGCCACACTGGGTCTAAAGACTCCTCCTTTCTATCTTCTCTCACTCCCTTGGGATCTCCTATAGTTCCCTGGCTTCGAATACCATTTACATACTGATGACTACCAAGGGAGACCTCCAGCACAAATCTCACCCTTAAACTCTAGTTGGCTATCTAGCTGCCTAGTTGACATTTTTACATGAAGGTCTAATAGAAATCTCAAATTTAACACATCCAAACAGAGTTCTTGATTTTCCATCCCCAATCCTGTCCTCCCCATTTCAGCAATGGCATTATTTTGTACCCAGTTTCTAAGCCAAAACCTAGATTCATTCTTAACCTTTTTCTCTCACCACCCCCTATATTGAATTATCAAGTCCAACTCTAACTCTAAAGAATATCTCAAATCCAATCATCTCCATCACCACTCCCTCCACCCGAGCCCATGACACCTTCATCTCACACCTGACCTTACGCAATAGCCTCCTAATTGCTCTCTTTGGCTGCCAAGGAAATCTTTCAAAATATTAATCAGATCGTGCTCTTCCCTTGTTTAAAACTTTCCAGTGGTTCCCTGTCACTCTTTGTGCCACCTTCGAAGCCCTGTATAATTTGGCCCCCTGACATGTAGGGCTCATCTCTCTCACTTATTATGATCCAGGCACACTGGGCTTTCTTTCTGTTTCTTGAACACACTGAGCTTTATGTCATTTCAAATGTTTGCACAAAATTTATGTTCTACCTGAAAGATTCTACTTCTGAATCTTCCCATGGCTGGTTTCTTCTGATCACCACAGGCCTCGGGTCCAATGTAACCACCTCAGAGTAACTCCTCTGAATTCCTACCTAAAATAGCCCACCAGTCCCACCTCCTCTTATCACTCTCTGTAACAACCTCCCACTTTCATTCTCTCCTATCTCTCCTTTATAACTATCTAAAATTAACATTTGTATGTATTTGTCTATTTTCTGCCTCCCCTCTCCCCATGAGAATATACACTCCATGAGAGCAAGGACCATGGCTATTTTAGGGCCCCACCACCCAAAACAGTGTTTGGCACCTAGTAAGAACCCAACATAAATTTGTTGAAAGAATTAATAAATAGGTGAATGACACAAATAATACAAGTGTGAGTGTGAGCTTTGCATCCATTCACTTAACACTTATCAGATGCTATATTGTGATGTTTAATTTGGAAGCAAACATAGGCAAGTGTGTCCCGGCCTCCCGAAAACTAAATTTACCAAGAATACCAAAGAGAAGCTGATTAACTAAAGTGAAGTGTGTAGATCCTTGTATTTGTGACATCAAATAATTACCTGTGGATATTTACAAAGCTGAAAGTAGTCAATTTTAGAAGAATAGTGATGATACAAGCCATACCAGAATAATCAGGAGGTAATTATAATAGAAAATGGAATTACTGTGAGAACAAAGTAACCCATTTGTTTAGAAATTGAGAAGAGAAGGTATAAGAAGGATAAAGAAGTAACAGAATCTTCTTTGAGCAAGATAAAGGCACAAATTGGCCATGTGTGAGAGGAAAAAAGAAAAGAAAAGAGGGACAGAGGCAGGGAGAAAGAAAAGGCTGAATAATAGAAAGAAAGATGTATGGAAGAAGAGAGAAGACAAGAGTAACATGGAGAAGAGGACAAAACAGAAAATAAAATGAAGGAATATGAATCAATAGTCAGAGAGGAAGAGGACCAGGGTGATCATGAAGGCTGATGGGAAGAAAACAGAACTCAGGCCCCTGAGTCAGAAGTGCCCTAGGCCATGATCTTTCCAAAGGCACAGAATACTACTTACTTTGTATTCCCAGGGCAATACTAGGAATTACTTTGTATTGCTAGTATAATAGATTGTCACATTGGAAGTTTTTACAGAGCTTCTGTGATGCAATGGAAAATTCCAAAGTGAAGTACCAGATCACAAGACAGAAATTTCAAAGAGGTACCAATAACCAGTTACAGGACTCCAAAACTCTCAAGGAGTATAAAAATCCTTTAAGAAACTGTAGTTGAAAAGAAGATTTGTGAGAAGATATTCTTTGAGAAAAGTTATGCAGTTCATCTCTTGTTCTCTGCCTCCAAGGGTAGTAGTGGGGCTATCTGACCTCTCAACTCAAGCCTAGCGAGAGGGGCTGCAGCTGGACCACTGAAAGGTGGAGATCTTGTGTGCATTCCCTATATTTCTGGTGCAGGGCTCAGAGGACTGGTCCTGAGGCATGTCTGAAGAATCTGGAAATGAGAAGCTGTGCTTCTCAGTGTCAGGTGGTACTAAGGTAAAGTAGATGACTCTGTGTGGGAAGTAACTTTGCTCATACCATCAGCAGGGCAAAAAATACACGAGTATTTCCCACCGTGGGAGAGATACAGCCTGGAGTCATTTTAAGCGTTGCCCAAGAAGACTACTTGGAAGAGTGAAGAATGCCAATAGCGAGAGTTGTGTCTATAGTGCATCCCTGGAAAACTAGGGGCAAAGGGAGATGTTGGCCACCAGGGAAAAAAAAGTATGCTTGTCAAGTTTATGGTTGGAGGGTCCCAACAGAGAGCCTCCTAAGAATCCATGGAAGCCAGTGCAAGGGAGGTAGCTTTGAATATCTGCTGAGCCCAAAAAATGCAAAACCATCTTATGACAATACTAATTTCTGCCTTTTTCCACCTGATCCTCTGTGCTCTAACAGTGAATGGTCAGAAGCTATGACTAGGATTTCTGGAAAGAAAGGGCAAAAAGAAAGAGAGAGGTGACCATTACTCTTACCAAGGCATCTGCTGGCCCACCAGAAGCTTGGAGAGAGAACGTTTGACTTGAAATCAAGTTAGATTTTATGTAGGAGTGAGCATTCTAGTTATAGAACTGAGATCAGAAAAGTCATAGAGTCTGCCAGAGTTCTCATCCTGTTGCAAAAGAAGAATATTCTTATCTAAAAAAAAATTAAAGGGATAGTAACAGGAAAACTAGTGCGGCATACCGATTACATCTCACAAGTCATGCACGTTCAGGGCATTGGTTATGCTAGTATACGGCCTGACACATACAGTGTTCAATACACTTTTGATCAATGTAAATAAAATAATTTTAAAATACCAGCTAACTCATGTAGTATTTAATATGTGTCACTTTTCATATAGTTTTATGCTTCATTTAATACCTGCAACAGTCCTGTGATGTAAGTACTATTATTATCTCTGTTTTTATAAATAGAGAAACAGGCACGGAGAAGTGTCTCAGAAATAGGATCTATGAATTGGAAGCTGCACTAGACATTGAGCTTCCAGAAGGAACAGAACACAGCTAGTAATGAGGAGAGCTAGGACTCAGACCCAGGCAGCCTGGCTTCGCACAGGCACCATTGGCCTCCATGCTCTTCTGCCCCCTCAAGTTAGCAAACATTCATTGGATGTCTACTATGTGCTTTATGCTACATATTCAACAACGGGTCAGCCAGACATTGCCCTTCCCCTAAGGTGTTTACATTCTAGAAAGGAAAAACAAATAATAAACAAGAAAACAAATATATACAAGAATGATGAAAGAAATAAATAGGGTGCTATGGTGGAAAGCACGAGCAAGGACTACTTTTAGGAGAGTAGTCAAGAGGAGACCTCTCCGAGGAGGTGACATTCAAGCAGATGTTATAGAACTAAAGTGTGGGAAGGGGCAAGTCAGCCATACCAAGAAGGGGATTTAAAAAAAATAAAATATCAGATGTGCCACTGACCTTGCAAAACGTGAGGTAAATGGGAAGAGGGTTGACAAAGTTAAAAATGCGACACACTTGTCACAGGCTTTATGAAATGATGTTCATCTACTCAACACTTACCCAGTGACCCTCCAGGTGCACACACTCCTCCTCCACCCTCCAGGCACAGACCAGAATGGGGCACTGTCTGGACCTAGGAATTTAAGAGCCCCGTGAGACTCCAGCAGGGTCCTTGTACTTCACCTGGTCAGGGGAGCACTCACAGACAGGTGTGTGATTCAGGAGTAGCCCTGTTTAGGCCTTTGGGGCCTAAAAAACACAATTTGAAGGTGGGAGGAAAGGAAGAGGGAGACGAGTTAAACTACTGTTATGCTACGTAAAAAGCGAGGGGCGCCATTGTGAGAGCACGACCATGGGAACAGCCAGGTGTTTCTTGCTGTGAGTTTCAACTGCACTCTGAGAATTAACAGTGGCCTTAGAAAGAGCGTACATGTACATGTATCTGTGTGTGTGTTCCAAAAACCAAGCAGTATGTTTATATCTCACACCATGGGACAGCCTCTCAGATGACCAGATTGGAGCCCAGGCCCACCCTGGGTTACTCAACACAGACTCAGATTTCTTCTGAGCCAGGCATGGGAACTCAGGGGAGCTTTCCAGGAGGTGTTGGTCCAGACTGAGTAACTCCAATTTAAAAAATTGAGGATGGAGAATAAGATCTACTTCTGTGAATAGAAGGTGCATAGAGGAGGAGGAGGAGATCAGAAAAAGGACACACTAGCTGAAAGGGCTAACTTAGAAGAAGAATGAAAAATTAATAACTAGGCCAACTACAATAGGACCCCAGCTTAAAATTTACCTTCTCGAATAACTTTTCCATGGATATTATGGGGAAAGTCATAATTACAGCAAAGTTTAAATACCCCTGCTCTACCCTAAAATTCTTTTTAGTCAATAATAGTACAACCCTGTGAGAGGGACTGTGAGGACAGGAGATGGGCAAAAAGGGAGGTGTGGATGACCCATATCCTCACTCCTCCATGGCTGCATGGAGCGGCCGCATCCTGTGGAGGTATCATGGGGCCCGTGAGCAGGAAGGAATTTCTGCAGGGGCAGCTGCGGCAGTGGGTGCACATGGGGGCTTGGAAAGGATGGGCAGGAGCATGTGAAGATGGCACTGACAATTTGGGAGCAGATGTGAGACAACCTCTCTACTTTCCTAACTCTTCCAAGGGAGAGACCCCTATAGGAGAAGGGGTGAGAATTTAATACAACCACATGCTCACATTTGAAACATAAAACTTTACTTGCTATCCACTGTAGCCCTCTCAGGCCAGTGTGGCTATTCCTTTTGTATATAGGTCTTCTCTGGGTATAAGCGAAATTTGTAAGCTCACCTTTTCCCAAGGAGAGAAACACATGGCTCAGGCCTCTCCAGCACTGGCCGGCCACCGCCAGAGGGAGGAGCCCACCCAGGGCAGAAGTGGGCAGGTGGCCTGGATGTTTTGCTCTTTAACGAAGCCTTTCTTTGAAACTAGGCAAAAAAGAGGCCAATGATGAATTGTTTTCCATTCTGTGGTATATTTGTGTGTGTGTGTGTGTGTGTGTGTGTGTGTGTGTGTGTTCACGTGAGTGTGTTTCTGCTGTGTATTCTTCTCCCATTAAGAATGTAATGGTCTCAGTCCTGGTACTTTTGTGGGTTGTCATGCTGACCCTATAGTTGTCTCTAATGCACCAACATTTCATTATATGCCAATGGTGCAATAAACACTGTTATGGCTGAAAAGCCCATATTTCCTATGAATGAGCCCATCTCCCACAAAAATACATTAACATAGGAAAAGCAAACATACCTTAAGCCTATCAACATAATTTGAAAATCATGGAAGTTGAGCAGACTGAGACTTCTCTATTTTAACAGCATTATTTTTTCTATAAAGAATCCTACTTATGTTCTGACATCTTGCCAATTTGTTCTCATCCTCCCTGTTTCAAATCAAACTTTGTCAAATCCTCCTGAAAGCCTTGTACTCTTCAGCCTTCGGGGCCTCTGCGTCCTCATATGACCCCCACTGTGCCAAGCACTCTGACACCAGCAACAAACATCACAGACTTAACGGTAGTTAGATTTTAATTTCATTACTTTGGACTTTAACCTGCCCTCTAATTAGATGATGAACTGAGGAAAATCTAATTACTTTTCCAATATTCCTTCATGTGGCGTTCTTGATTATTGCCGTGTCACGTTTGAACAACTCACAGGGGCTTCCTGAATGTGGATAACAATCAGCCATTGAAGTAATGCCCATAATCAGTGGAAAGTTGGTTTGTTGGTTTGTTTTTTGTCTGTTGTTTTATATTAGAATTGGCTCTGTAGCTCTCACCTCTACCATGAGATTAGTCAAGTTTGGCCATTCAGGTAGCCAAAGGCATTAAAACATGCTACCGCTGGCCTCAGTCTTGTGACAATTCTCTTTTGTTTTACAAGATAGACATATGACCTTTCCTTCAGCCAGAAGCCACTGGGTAAATGGATTATCTGATTGGCTGAGTATGACACTGCTGTTGAGAAACGTACTTTACAAATATTTGGCAAGCTGAAAGTGGCATGGCCCATTAGGGTACTGTTATGTTAATTTGAATTGCCATCCAGGTAGGGAGGCAATTCTGCTGCAATGGTACATTGTAAAGAACCGCTTGGATCCTTCAGGTGGAGATGGCCTTACAGTGCTGAGACCAGCGGGGCAGGGCAGAACCAAGGACAATGTATGGACTTTGCTACCTGCCCGACTCCTGTGACTGCCTTCACAGGGAAGGCCAGGAAGAGACTGTGGCCCCCTCTTGTTCCCTGATCAACTCCCACTGGCCTTATGGATTCAAGCAAATGAAGGAAACAAGGAAATAAATGGGCTGTATCTAAACTTTTACCCTTTGCCTCATCAATTAACTCCCTCCTCCAATACCACTACGGTCACCACACCACTGGAGTGAAAACAAATGTCCTTGTGCTTCTTTGTATCCGATTTCTGGAATAGATTTCACAAAGAGCCAAAGAGACAGCATCCTTAAAGATTAAAAGCAAACACTAGTATCCCCAACCAGGAATTTTAATAACAACTAGGGAAACAGCAACAAAAAGGACAAAATTTCTTACCAAATGCGTCAGACGTTTCACAGCCCCTCTACCTCATTTTCAGTAAACCATCTAATACATTGGATCTATTTTCAGAGCATCAGAGATAAGAGACCATGAGTTTGAAGTCTATGATCCACCAGCAAGCATACATTGCCGCATAAGGTTTTCTTGAGGAGCACAGCAACAATACTGTGTGAGAGAAGCTGTCCTATCCAGCAATACAAATATACTTCCCCTTCTCTACTTTTGCTGAGATACAAAATGGTTTTTTTGCTTCTGGGGAGGTCAAAATACAGAAAGAAAACAAGTCCAGAGGAAGGATTATCTTGGATACAAACCCTTTTCCTAGGATACTAGATAATCCAGGGGTGCAAGTTAGTACAAAACAGCCAAACATCAGTCCAGCTCCTCTTTGTGTCTGTAAATGTAGCCCCATGTAAGTGACTTGGAACAATTAAACCACAAAATCCCAGCAAGACAAAGTGCAGACAATTTACAACCCAGCTACTGTAGCTAGGGAGAATCTCTGATAGTCTTACCTAGGAAGCAATTACAAATGAAAGGGCTTCTCAGTAGAAGAGTTTTTTGTTTTGTTTTGTTTTGTCTTTTTCCAGGAAGCACTGTACCAGGAAGTTTCTTTCACCAAAAAGCAGAGAGATCTATAAAACCTCTTTTTTAAAAAAACACATCATTGATAGATGCAGCAGGCATATTTGCAATATTGGAGGAGAGCATGTCTCCAGAATCCACAAAGATCTATGCAAGTAGAACAAATGGACAAATAGCTAGAGCTAAGAATACATGGTTGATAAAGTCTCTGCATCCTTTGAAGGCCTTAATCAGGGACAGCCTAGGGAGTACAAAGACTGTTGGCCTCAAAGCCAGATGAATAAGAATTCAATATGGCGTTCCAACGCTTACTAGCTCTAAGGCTGGAGCAAGTTTTTAATGTCTCTGAGCCTTGGCTTCTTCAGTTGTATAAAGACGACAGTAGCATCGACATCCTGGAATTATCATGGAGCCAGTGCCAGCAGATGCTCAACAAATATTACATCTGGGATCCTTTTTTGCACAATTATTGACTAAACATGGAAATATATAATTTCCTACTTTTATACAAGGTGGTGCATGATGAACCCTGAGAAGAGAAAATATAAAATGGTTAAAAAGACAATACCAGAGGAGGCAGAAGACCTGAATTCAAACCTTGGCTCTGTCCATTTTGACCTCTAGGATTCTGCTCTCCCATATCTCTGGGCTTCTAATTTGTTATCTGAAAACTGAAGAGATTTGACTAAATTGTTGATCCCTAGGGTTTTTTCCAGCTTTGAAATTCTCTGATTTCACTAATGGTTGTTATTGTTGATAATGTCTAAGCAACTGACTAGATATTTATTTAACACGTTAACTGCCATGAGAGTTGTATTTAACTTACACCAGCTTTGAGGCTGGGGCCTCAGGAAGCAAAACCTGGGAAAAACCCTGCAGTTGATTCAAGAAAATCTTACTTGTTGATGTTCTTATTGTTACAATTAATATTGACAAATGAATTCTAAAAATGTGGATTAAGTGAATAGAAGTCAATAAATTTTATTTTTCATTAAATTAGAAAGGATTGTTTTGTTTCCGAAGTTTTTATTCTATTTTCGTAATAAAACACCGTGGCCCCAAGGCACACTTTTTTTTTTCTAATGCGGCAGTCAATGTGCTGAAGTCCCATCATTTTGTATTAAAAGCAGCAGCATATAATGGTAACACGAGAGGGTTCTAAAGCTAGACTGCTTGGGGTTTGAATTCCAGATTTGCCACTGACTAGCTCAGGGACCTGGGACATTTAACCTCTCGGTGTATTAGTTACCTGTAAAATGGGAAAAGTCATAGTAACTCTGGTCATGACAATTTAGTGAGTTAGCCATGGAAAGTGCTAAGAAATAAGCGCTCAGTAAATGACAGCTGACAGCTGCTCTTTGTTGTTGTTCTTGTTGTAATCTATCGAGGAGAGATGTAATAGTCACTAAATACAGTGATTTTACCAAGTATAGATTTAAAATATCATAGTTTTGTGTTTGTATAAATGAGTTTTCAGTCGATTATCTTCCTATGTGCCCGTGGTACATGCAGTCCCACCTGCATCCGTACAAACAGCCAGAGCAATGACTGTCCCTACTTTTGTGGCCAAGTGAGCAGATCCAGGGATGGCTCTGATGTGAAACAAATCTCTACGCACAGAGAGAAGATCAAGCCCAGAAAAGTGGACTGTTAAGCACTGCCATAATTTGTGAAAAGGTCAGACAGTTACACAAGCATTTTGCTGAGACCTGAGAAAACCAAACAAAGGAGAATACAAGTGCAAAGACATGTCGTTTCAAAGTAAGAGACACTTTGAAACTTTTTAAAGAGTCATTTCCTGAATATTATGAAACTTGAGAATAATCTGTGTCAGCAAATTTAACCTGACAGCAATATTGCCCAAACAGTTAAAACCAATGATTGATCCGGAGTAGATTGTTACACCAACTCATCTCATTTGTGCTGGCAGCAGATGCCTTCTAAAAGTTTTACTTACTTTTAAAATATACTTAATGGCATTTTAAATATTTAGTGTCTGTGAAACTTTGATCTTACCAATCATTATCAGCCACAGTAGTTAGGTAAGCTGAATACCCGGGAATATGACTATAATGGACAGACCCTGCCCTAGAGGAACTTCCAGTCTAATTATTAATATAACCCACCATAAGATCCAGTCAGTGGAGACAGTATGTGGTTTAGACATCAAGAACCCAGTAAGTCTTGAGAGGTTGGGGATAGTGTTCTTTGATGATGTGTTTCAGGTGCTGTCTCATCAACATTTTTCCTTTTAGTTTTCCCTAAACTTGTTCTCTAGTTCTACTTTTGGCTTCCTCAACAGATTCTTCCAGCCTTATCTGGCTCTAAGTCCACAAGTAAAGGCAGTTTGCTACTGATTCAGAGAAATCCTTTTAACTCTCTCTTACATTTTCATTGACTTTCATCACTCAGACCTTAATTTAATCTTCTTAAGTTTGACCATTTAGAATATTACAATTTCAAACAATTTCTTAATGTAGCCTTTCCCAATCTCCTAATAAAATATCCTTAAATACACAAGAGGAAATTCAAACAGAAACTCAAGAATATCTAGAAAATAACAATAATGAAAATATAGTACATGAGACCCTATGGAAAATAGCTAAAACAGAACTCAGAGGAAAAATAATAGCCTCAAATACTTCTCTGAATACAAAAAGAAAGGAAAATGCGTAAATTAGGCATCCGAGTTTAAAACTCCAATATAAGCCTAACAAAAGCAAAAAGATGGAATTAATAAGGATAAGGAGAAATGAATGACTTAGAAATAAAGAAAAAATTGTCCTAAACAGTAAATTTAGAAACTGGTTAAAATGTCAAAAAGGAAACAACTCATTATTGACTCTGATAAGGAAAATGGTGGAAAAGCAAAACACAAAATAAGAAATCAGAAGAGTGAACTAACTCAAGATTCAATGAAAATTTGAAGAATCCTAAAAGACTTTTTTCAATTTCACAAAATGGACAATTTTCTGGAAAAAAAAATTGCTTACTAAGGCTTACCAATAGAGTATACCTGATGGGCTGAAAGAAATTGGGAAGTTGCTTAATTTTTCCCCTACTGTCAGCTACCCTTATGCCCAGAAATGGAGAGTCTGTGTCAACATGAAAATGAATCCACTGACTCTCTAAGTCAGGTGCTGCCAAAGGATGCCAAGTGGCCAGAACAATGTCTCTCTTTCTGTGTCTATTTGTAAACTACAACTTCAAGAAAATGACATCTATTCAAAGATACTGAAGGGGAGAAAGGTGGCACTGATTCATTGTATTCCCTTTTCTTGGCGGAGGGAATTTTTTTATTTTTAATTATTATTGGTACTTAATTGTTGTATATCTTTATAGGGCACATGTGATGTTTTGATATTGGCATACAATGAGAATTAATCAAATCAGAGTAATTGGGGTATCCATCATCTCAGGCATTTATCATTTCTTTATGTTAGGAACATTCCAATTCCACTCTTTTAGTTATTTTAAAGTATACCATAACTTGTTGATTATAGTCACTTTGTTGTGTTTTCAAATATTATTCATTCTATCTAAATAACTAACTATATTTTTGCACCCATTAACCATCCCCTCTTTATTAACCCCCTCCCTACTACTCTTCCCAACTCCTGGTAACCATCATTCTACTCTCTGTCTCCATGAGACCAATTGTTTTTAGTATGTGGCTCCCACATGTGAGTGAGAACATGAGAGATTTGTCTTTCTGTGCTTGGCTTATGTCACTTAACATAATGTTCTCCAGTTCCATCCATGTTGTTGCAATGGTTCACTGCATTCTACCAAGCAAAGCCCTTTAGACACTGTGAAGGAAAAAAGTATGTGTATAGATTTTTGTTTTTATGCACCTCATCATTTCAGAATATAAGAGAAGCAGGAAGACCAGGTACAAAAGGATTCCATACCTCAGCCTTGCAACAACACACTATTCCCAGGGTCAAGAAGTTACATTGCATGAAATGTCCAAATTCCCGCTGATCTGAGAAGGTGCCATCAGCACTAAGAAGAAGGGTGAACTGGGCCAAAGACATTCCAAAGGTAGTACAGGCAAACATCGGGTATGAGTGTCAATCTCAGAGAGCCTATAGGCTCAAAATCCATGATTCTGCACAAGGATTAGGGGTGAGACAAAGGAGATCAACTGAAGTTCTGTTTGCTGAGCAAGAGAACCCAGAGCAGAGTCTGCTTTTACCTCTAAAAACTCCAAATGCCTGTATCTTTCCTTATTACAGTCTTCTAAAATTCTTTTACTAATGAGTTATTGAAATAGAGAAAGTCACAAGGCATTTTTATGTTGGTGTCTGCCAAGAACCCATCCCTACTTCCATCACATATTTTATCAGCTATTTGTAACTGTTTATGTCTAATCTCTCAGGACTTGAGCCCTGAAGTCCAACAAGTTTTGCCCTGCAACACTATCACTACAGAAGGCCTCTATGGCATATTAATCAAGAGTGGCATTGGATTCGCCCAAAGTTAGAAGACCCTGCTATGGTCTGAATGTTTGTCCCCTTGGAATTCATATATTAAAACTTAATCTCTAATGTGATGGTGTTAGGAGGTGGGGCCTTTGGGAGGCGATTAGGTCATGAAGTTGGAGCCCACCTGAACGGGATTTGTATTCTTATAAAAGTCCAAGGGAGCTTGTTTGCCCCTTCCACATGTGAGGACACAATAAGATGGTACCACCTATCCATCAGGAAATTGGCTCTCACCAAACATAGAATCTGCTAGCACCTTGATCTTGGATTTCCTAGTCTCCAGAAATAAATTTCTGTTGTTTGTAGGCTGCCCAGTCTATGATATTTTGTTATAGCAGCCTGAATGAACGTAGACAGGCCCCTTAATTCAGTTCTATCTACAGTCCACTGATGTTTTCAAAGCCAAAGAAGCTTCAGATGTCGAGCTTTCTCAAAATATCTGGTAGCTACAGGTAAGCCTTAAGCAACGCAGGCCCATTGTGTTGGATATTTTTTACATTTGTTCCACCAGATTTCCTCTCTGCCCTTCTTCACTCTGGTCTCTGTCCTGGGAGGTCATCTGTATGGACCACATCAACTGGTTCCCATGCCCTCTGCCTTTCCCTTGGATTGAGCTGAGGTGGAGCAGTTGTAGGAGACTGAGGGAAGGCGAATGGTGGCTCTCTCCCTACAAGGTCACTGAGAGATGAGATTCATCCACTCAAAGTTATTGCTTCATTCAAGGAGGATGACTCTACAAATAATCTCCCCCTCTTGGTCCCTCTGGATCTCAGCATGGTAACAAACACTGGGTTATGAATCTGTGCATATTGTTGCAAA
>NW_012153062.1:4125765-4126511 GCF_000956105.1 Propithecus coquereli
AGGGGTCAGGCCTGCAGACCAGACCCCGTGGACCCCGGGTCGCGATCGCGCTGCCCTGGGGCACGGAGCAGAGATCTGTGAAGGAGCCTACTGAGAAGTGTGCGCCTTCAGGGGCGGATCGGCGTGCCTGCCCGGCAACTCTCCTCCTAAGGGAGGGCTGTGCACTGAGCTCGGGCTACGATCCTGGGTGCTGAACCTCCCAACCCGCGTCACAGCCGGGGGGATCCATGGGCCTGGGGCCCCGCTTGCTGGCGGAGGCCTGGCGGAGGACACGGAGAGGGGGAGATTGGAGGGGAGCGAGACCTGATCCAGAGTGCGGGTCTTGGACAGCCCCACCCCCCAAGCCCAGACTTTCAGCTGAGCGGAGCCATTTCAGCCCCTCCTAGCAGCTCTGCACAGAAACAAAGAGCAGAACTTTGACGGCTTCTAACAGCAGCTGTAGAGCCTGAGGGCAGGCTTATCGAACCCAGCCCTACCCAGACTCACTCTCGGTTCTGCCCCCACTGAGGGGGAGAAAAAGGACAGCTCAGGCTACGCTCCTGAGTGGGGAACCTCCCGCCCACAGCCTGCATCACAGCCAGGGGAGATCCATAGGCCTGAGGCCCTGCTTGCTGGCAGAGGCCTGGGAGAGGCCACGGAGTGGGGGAGAGTGGAGGGGAGCGAGACCTGCTCCAGAGTGCAGGCCTTGGGCAGCCACAGCCCCTAAGCCCAGGCTTTCAGCTGAGTGGAGCCATTTCAGCCCCTCC